>NW_021368983.1:0-232 GCF_001605985.2 Dendrobium catenatum
CAATTAAAATAAACTCTATACTGATCTTGATTTGAAGTCTTCAACAATCCGGAGTATGATTTTCCTGAAATATTAGTACACACAAGAGAAAAATAATTCTTCCAGAATATGTTAGAAAAAATAATAATCAAAACAATAATATTTTGAATCATAAAAAACATACAAGTTGTAAGAATATCAAACATGCAAGAACCAAGTAGCAACTATCTCAACATATATATATATATATATA
>NW_021368984.1:0-316 GCF_001605985.2 Dendrobium catenatum
GCTCTCCCTGAACCAGCCCAACCGGCCCAAAGGCCGGCTCTCCCTGAACCAGCCCAACCGGCCCAAAGGCCGCCTCTTTATTAGAGGCGACGGACAAGCTGCCCCCTTTATGGTGCCCCCTAGCCTAGTGGGGCCCACTAGGCAAGCCGTTTAGGGAAGAAGAGGGGAGCGGCTAAGATTGGGAGGTAAAAGTTTGAATCCGGTGTTTGAAATTAGAGAAATAGGGATTAAAAAGCAAGAATTATTTAGGGTTAGGGTTAGGATTATTCATGTTTTGGTGGCTGCTTTTGAGAGTTCTTGTCTTGGAGTCTTGGGC
>NW_021368985.1:0-922 GCF_001605985.2 Dendrobium catenatum
TGATGATCCATGTGTAGACGGAGAAGTGTTCGTCGATGGAATCCACGAGCGTTGGTAGGATCCGGTCCAAGTATTCTTCGACGGTGTCGTCGAAGTCAAAGCCGACGTCGAAGAACTGTGACCGGAGGATGTTGACCCTTCCGTTGTTGTCGTACTCAAACCCGAAGTTCCACTCGGGTTCGTCCATACATCCTTGAAGGAAGAAAGAAGGTCGCCGCGAAGAAAATGCAAGAGGGAGAAGGAGGCCGACGGGTTGGTGAGGGAGAGGGATTGAAGAGCTTATGGAAAACTGAAAATAATTTCAGTTTAGGGGAGAATTGAGAGGTAAGACTTGGATTCAAATTTCCAATCAATAGGTAATTAAGGCATTAAATAAATCCTAATTGATTTGAGCCTTAATGGGGGCCGGCGGTAGAGCAAAAGGGGGAGCAGATTTGGAAAACTGAAATAATTTCAGTTTTGTTTTGTTTATGACTTGGAGGGAGAGGATATTTAGGCTTAATTTGAATTTCAAACAAAAACAAAAGGGAGGGAGGGAAATTAATTGCCTAATTGATGGGAATTCCCTTTAGGGAGGCCGGCGGCAATGCTGGAGAGTGAGAGGGAATTAAGAAAAGGGGGAGAGGGTTTCCAAAATTAGAATTCGATTTAAAATTTCTGAAATAAAATCCAAATAAAATCTTAGGCTTGAATTGGGATTTATTCCAAAACTTTCCAAAAATAGATTTTCAAATTTTGGAAGGAAATTGCAATTTGAAAGTCATATTTTGTGAGGGGTCGGAAGAGGAGGTGGATGGGTGGCGGTGGAAGGGAAGGAGGGCCGGCGGCAAGGAGGCCGGCCGGTACAGTTGGGGTGGTTGGCGAGTAGGGCTAGGGGCGGCGGCAACAAGGGGCTCGATCCTCTTATCTCTTTCTTCTTCAC
>NW_021368986.1:0-230 GCF_001605985.2 Dendrobium catenatum
CACTTCAACCATCCGAGTTAAATTTTGCTGACAATACCCCCATCTACTTCACCATCACATTAAACAATTGACCCAACATATCTAAAACTTATACTCTTATTAATGACTTGATCGCCCAAAGCCATAATGCCATCACTAGGTCTATTACTTCTAAAATTACACTCCATATATTCAGTTTTAGATATACTCAAGTGAAAACCATTAGACTCTAAGGTTGAATTCAAGTTTAC
>NW_021368987.1:0-202 GCF_001605985.2 Dendrobium catenatum
TTTTATTTAATAATATAATATTATGTTTAATTATTATAATTTTGTATTCTTTAGAATAAACATTTCATATGAACATCAATAGAAAATAACACTTTATCTATAAAAGTTCTTATAATATAAAAATATATCTTACAAAAACTCATGAAAAAGTTGTTATATTTAATTACAATATTTTTATTTGAAAAAATATATTAACTATCAA
>NW_021368988.1:0-219 GCF_001605985.2 Dendrobium catenatum
CCGGCTTGAGGCTCACGAGCTCTCTGGAATGGTGCCCATTTCCACTTGGCATCAATCCGAGACCTCCTATGATTCAATCCTGGCCGTCCGAGCTCGTGGGAGGAGGCTGAATAGGTTGGTGCTCTCCAGAGCTCGAGAGACGATCCCAGTGTTTTCAAATGATTCCCCAGAGCTCCATCCATCTCCCAGCATCTTCTTTCGAGCTCCCAGACTGCCCCT
>NW_021368989.1:0-223 GCF_001605985.2 Dendrobium catenatum
CAATCAGACCTTAATCATGTGGTGGAGGTGTTGGCTAGAAGTACTGGTGGAGTGAAGGGAACTACTCCTAAATTCCAGCATGATCTACTTCGTGCTATTGTTGAAGCTGCACCTAACATACTTTAGACTCCTGAATGTGGGTTTCTAACCTCAGTTCTAGGCGGTCATGTGCTTAATCCATTATTAAGGAAGTGATGGCTTGAAGACAGGGTCAGGTGCTACA
>NW_021368990.1:0-237 GCF_001605985.2 Dendrobium catenatum
TATAGTTTATATAAAATATTTATATTATGTATGTTTATTAATATAATCAAATATTAATCAAGTTTTTAATGAGCTTCTTATCGAGATTGATGTTGAGCTTGATCATGAGCTTTAAATGATGTTGTTCGTGAACATAAATGAGTCAAATGTATAATTGTTCAAACTTATTTATTTAAGCATTAAATATTTTAAAAAATAATCAAGCTTGTTTATTATTTAATTAAAAGATCATGAATG
>NW_021368991.1:0-525 GCF_001605985.2 Dendrobium catenatum
ATTTGATTTATAACAAAATTTGTACGTTGATATCTATGATGGTGATAAAAGTAAAGTATGTGCATCTAAAACAATCTAACAACAGAAAGAACAACAAACAAAAGGTATATACGGAAACTTAACTATTCGAGTTTTTTAAAATTTAATTAATATTATCATTCTTTTGTTGATTACAACTGTTCAGGGAAGAGGAAGATAAGAAAGATTGAAGAAAAAGAAGAAAAATACTACAATCAGGGGCGGAGCCAGAATTTTTTTCATGTGGGGGCACAAATTACTGAATTAAAAGAAACTCTCAACCTTTTCATCCGAGCTTAGGACCATCATAGGTGATCTTAATTTTTTTTAAATAATCAGACTCAACATAAAATGATAGAATATATGATAAAATAAAAAACTTACAATTGAGAACTTTAAATCATGATATTCTTGTTACATATTATCTATAATTTCTCATGCCGAGTCTTCATTTAAATCAAATGAAAATATAATTATCAAATTTATAATATTGAAAGGCATAATAAA
>NW_021368992.1:0-297 GCF_001605985.2 Dendrobium catenatum
TAAAAACGAGCTCATTAATGCAAGTTGCTGACTTTATTGTATAGGACAATAGACATATCGTCCTTGTCGATTTGTTCAAATATGAGAAAAATCATCTTGAATATCACCCTGAAATGAAGCTGGCTGATGACTAATCGGCCCAGACGATCTTGCGATCGGCCCGGACGAAATCTCCATTAATTGCTTTCCAAAATTGCCAGAGAAATTTTAAAAAAATTGTCCTGGATCGTCATTGCCGATATTTTATAGTCCAGGCTGATCCACCATGCCGATGTCCAAAAATAAGTATTTCCTAAG
>NW_021368993.1:0-290 GCF_001605985.2 Dendrobium catenatum
TTTAGATTTCAAACAAAAAAAGAAACTACGATCCTTTGGATTACACAAGCATAGAGATGGTGGATTTTTGGGTTCTTGATAAAGAATCAGTTTTAGAGTTTATTCTGGAGAATTTAGAGAATGAAATATATGCTGAAGATGTCATTCCTATTGCTGAAGAACTTAATACTAGTACTAAAGAACTTCCCAGTAAGTTTATAATTAGTTTAAGTATGTTATTTGAAAGAGATGTTTAATATATATTATATAAATATATAATATTTTATATTTTTAATATGCAGATGATGATG
>NW_021368994.1:0-300 GCF_001605985.2 Dendrobium catenatum
ATATATCTTGCAAAAATTATGTTGATCGGGCACGAATCTCGAGGCAAAAATCAAGTTGGAAACTCCAAAAGTTAAATTCGAGAGCATATGAACTCCGATTTCAGCAAACTTATAGTCAATCTGAGTGTCTCGGAAATACAAACCCAACGACACCAAATTCAACTCAATCTGAGCCCAAATGAGTCCAAATCAAGGACCTGAAGCACTGTTGGAAAGTTCGTACCACGATTCGAGTTACCAAACGGTCTCCGAATTTGATGAGCTTATAGTCGAATCGAGACGAATCCAACGAGCCCAAGA
>NW_021368995.1:0-256 GCF_001605985.2 Dendrobium catenatum
TTCAACAAACTTATAGTCGAACTTAATGCTTCGAGAATACAAACCCAACGACACAAAATTCGACGCAATCCGAGTTCAAACGGGTCCAAATCAAGGGTTAGAAGCGCTGTTTGAATGTTCGAACCACAATTCAGATTACCAAATGATTTCCAAACATAATGTGCTTATAATCAAATCGAGCGGCTCGACATCAAGAAGACATTCAAATGTCCATCAATTGGTCCATGATCAAGGGATTCAACATCGGCCGTCCATC
>NW_021368996.1:0-875 GCF_001605985.2 Dendrobium catenatum
TACTCCAACCACTTCATCATCTATCTCCATACCACCTCCACCCTCACATCCCATGCTCACAAGATATAAAACCGGCCATCTCAAACCCAAACAACCACTCAATCTTCTTGCCACTCTACAACCACACACCACCCCTACTTGTTACAGCCAAGCAATCAAATCCAACTCTTGGAGAACTGCTATGTCTGCGGAATTCACTGCGCTTCAAAAACAGGGAACTTGGTCTCTTGTCCCTCCACCTCCCAACCGCACCATACTCGGCTGTCGTTGGACGTTCCGCACCAAGCTCCATCCAGATGGGTCTCTTGACAGATACAAAGCCAGACTTGTTGCTCAAAGATTCAATCAAGAATTTGGCATTGATTACAAGGAGACCTTTAGTCCTGTTGCGAAAATGCCAACCATACGAATCATGCTTTCCATTGCTCTTCATAGAAATTGGCCGGTATTCCAGCTGGATGTAGCGAATGCCTTCTTACATGGCGAGTTGCAAGAGGAAGTCTACATGATATAACCCCCAGGATTTGTTGATGACAATCACCCCGAGTATGTTTGCAAATTGCATAAATCCATATATGGGCTAAAGCAAGCTCCTCGTCAATGGTTTTATACCTTCACGGCTTGTTTGCAATCGATTAGATTCATATTCAGTAAATCAGATCCATCCTTATTAGTCTACAAGACCCAGGACACACAAATCTATATACTCCTGTATGTAGATGACATACTCATCTCGGGCAACAACAAATCCAGAATTCCTGATCTCATCTTACAGCTGCAATCTAAATTCTCTCTTAAAGACCTTGAACCGATCTCATTCTTCCTGGGTATCCAGGTGCTACACTCCTCTCATGGCTACTTCTTAAGCCAATCCC
>NW_021368997.1:0-232 GCF_001605985.2 Dendrobium catenatum
AGGTTGCTTTAAATTGGGCCAGGTGTTGTTTTGGATTTCCAGTGCCATTAAAAGTGTTGAACTTAGGCACTGAGTAACCCTTAGGGCAGGGCACCTGATCGTACTCTGCTGGATACGGGTGACCCTTGCTCACAAATTTCTCAACATGTTCTGATGCAATGACAGCTTTAATCTTTTCATTGATAATTGATTCTAACTGTGGAGTCATCATCGGCTCAGATGCACTTGCAAT
>NW_021368998.1:0-352 GCF_001605985.2 Dendrobium catenatum
GGGGGGGGGGCAAAATGCCCAAAATAATTCAAAATATCCCCATTAAATATTTTTTTAAATTTTTTTTGAGGGTCCACCCTAAGCCCTTGGTAGATCCGCCCATGAACCTAATCAACTTCCAAACTAAAAAGATTAATATTTCATTTAGGACAATTTTCTTACTGCTTCTTAAAGTAGTTTTTTAGTATAATAGAATACTGTTTTAAGAAGCAATGAAAAAGTCATGCATAACAAAGCATAAGGCTTTATTTGGGACGACTTTTTTACCGCTTCCTGAAGCAACTTTTTAGCATAAATTTTTTATGTTTCAAAAATGTTTTTACTAAAAAGTTGTTTTAGAAAATAATAAGAA
>NW_021368999.1:0-327 GCF_001605985.2 Dendrobium catenatum
TTAGGTTCTAACATTTAAAAATCAGAACTTTTTATAGAAAACTCCAAATTGAAAAAAAATTAGAGTCTAGTAACTCATATTAAGGAATAATATTTAAGAATAATATTTTAACTTTAAAAGCATCCTTAATTTTAAAAATTAAGATTTATCCCCTTAATTAACGCCTTAAAATAATACAAATATTCCAAAAATTTAGTAATTTACTTAAAATTTCAAAGAACTCTAACTTGACAATTAAAACCACTTAACAAACTCTCTAATGCATAATAACCTTTCTAAAGAAGAAGTTTTTAGGATGTACTTCTCCAAGTTATTGGGCTAAATATC
>NW_021369000.1:0-269 GCF_001605985.2 Dendrobium catenatum
ATTCATGCTTATTATTTTATAATTTTTATATAGCTTGTGCCATGTTCAAAATAGCGCGTGCCGCACCGTGCGCTATGCGCCATGGCTCCAAAAGGACCTTCGCATCATGGTGCGTCATTCGCTGTTAACAGGCATGCTTTAGGTGGATGCCCACTGACATAGCGTTGACTCGACCCTTTTATTCAACACAAATCAAAATAAATTCAAATCAGAACATGATTTGGGCTAACCCTAAGGGGTGGTTAGGTCTAGGGGTGTAAACGAGTCGA
>NW_021369001.1:0-684 GCF_001605985.2 Dendrobium catenatum
TGCCGCTTGTGCGTATGACTATGCAATTCAATAAGGGTCGGTTCTCTACCCAGCACCTATTTCTGTAACAAACATATATTAGTATTCATATTTCAAATCATTCCAAAATATAAGAATTCCCTTCCTTAAATAAGGGGATTTAATTTAGGAAAGTCCCACCATTCAAGTTCATTTTAATTTTGAAATTTCTTTCAATTTGCTAGATACATCAATTTTGGAAAGTTTCCTTATTCAATCCACATTTAATTTGAATTAGAAAGGAGAGATTTGTAATGAAATCTCTTTCCTAATCAAGTTTGCGGAGATTGGAAACCCCACTAATCCCAAATCAATTACCACTCTTAGTTCCTAGTGAGAACATCCATTACAAAAGCAAAAGCATACACTAAGATTCATTCTTTTGAAAATCTCTAGTGAGAACATTCATACGAAAACCAAAAGGCATGCACCAAGATACCTTCTCTTGCAAATGTCTAGTGAGAACATCCAAACTTAAGGTAATGAGATAATACCTGCAATTACAGGTGGCATTCGGGACAGCTTTTGGCTAAAGTCGGCAAGGTTTGGTCGACGCAGCTCTCGGATGCTAGGAAAGAAATACTCATCGGTTCAGTGGGGGTAGCTCTCGGACACGAGCATGAAGAGAAGGAAAGAAATGGTCGACATTGGGGCAGCTCTCGGACG
>NW_021369002.1:0-591 GCF_001605985.2 Dendrobium catenatum
GATTGAGTGTCCATTTGGGCCAAGTGCAAAACTTTTTATAAATGTGATTATAAGACTATTGTGGGGAAAATAACTTTTTTGAAAGTTGTTATAAGAAATAACATCCTATAACATAAATTTTGTAAAAGCACAGAAAAAAATAATAGCCAAACAGAAATTATAGTTGCAGTCTGAAAAGCTAAGTAGCAATTAGGTTGTCTCAAATGAAGCATGAATCTTTGGAATTAATTAGCTATTTATTTCTACTTGAACAATTGAGCGCTTAGGCCATTTCATTTTTAACCTTAAGGATTTACACACATGATTTGATAGAATCAGTTGATTAAATACAAAATAAAAAAATAGTTAAAAATAAACCAAACAAACAGTTTTTTAAAAAAAAATAAAAACGACCACAATTAAAGTAAAAAATGACCTTAAATAAATCCTAAATCTATTGAACTTACTATTCAATTATTTAATAGAATAAAAATTAAGTTATATAATTTAGGAGCAAATTAATATCAATTTTTATTTTATTTTCTTATATTTTGACATTAAATAAATTATTTTAAATATGTAAAACAAATATTCTTAATTATTTATGCAGTG
>NW_021369003.1:0-238 GCF_001605985.2 Dendrobium catenatum
CTAAGGCTAGATTGGGTTTCCTCTTGTGACCTGGATCTCGGATTGTGGTTAAGTGATCAATGTTTCAAAAAATTTGGTTCACAGTATTAAATTCTCTATGAGCCATGATGTAGAAAGTAGTGAGGGAAAGTGCTTACGAAAAATTCTTGAAGAAACTCAGTATTAAAGGGGAAAGTGAGAGACAGAATGAAGCAAAGGGAAGTGTGAGCGAAAAGATCCATTACCGGGTATGAGATGT
>NW_021369004.1:0-376 GCF_001605985.2 Dendrobium catenatum
TGGGTCCTTTAAATAGAATTTCAAGAACTGACTTGATCGTCCATGCTGATATCAATATTGTCCTGGCCGATCAGTACAAAATAAGCTCAATCAATTGGGATGATTCAGGATAATCAAAAAAAATTGGTTACATCGTCCTGGCTGATACAATATCGTCCTAGCCGATTAGTTCAAGTTCGAGTATAATCGTCCTGAACAACGCCCTGAATAGAGTTGGCCGATGTCAATTATCTAGGACATCATCCCGGTCGATTCTACGATCGGCCCGGCCGATGTGATCGTATCAATCATCCTTAATTACTTTCCATAATTGAGAGATTAATTTAGGCATAATTATATTATATCATCCAGGCTGATATGGAGATCGTCCGAGCCG
>NW_021369005.1:0-201 GCF_001605985.2 Dendrobium catenatum
AGTATATAAAAAAAAGAGCAAGCAACAACAAAAGGGACAATTTTTATCACCGCATCCGTCCCCGCCCCTTGGGACTGAATTGAGATCAATTTTAAATCATAATAGAGATATCAAAATGGGTTAATGGTTCAGATTCAAGTCAAATCCAAAATTGACTCAACCTGATTCTAATCAATCTAACACATTTAATAAATGAATAAA
>NW_021369006.1:0-328 GCF_001605985.2 Dendrobium catenatum
GCAGATTGACCCAGATGCACTTGAGATCTACGAGAGCACCAGAGATACTTACTAGACGGAGTCAAGTTTTCTCCCACCCCGGGAGAATGATCATCAGATCATCATGGAAAGTTTATCATAGACGTGGTCGCCGATCTACAACCACAATCAAGTCTTTATATTTCTGAGTCATTGGTGTATTTTATTATTCATGTATTTTGTTATTTGCTTAGGTGTGTTTTATTATTTTTCATTGTACCCCTCTTATGGGAGTTGTCGTATGTAAGCCCAAAGGGCATTTGTGTCTTTTGTTTTTGAGTCATTTGTATGAGGCTATTTAAAGCCCCAC
>NW_021369007.1:0-207 GCF_001605985.2 Dendrobium catenatum
TCTCTTGTTATTGTATTTACATATGCTATTGTGAAAGAGACTAGAGTTATTAGCACTCCTCTTCCTATTGTGTAAAGATAATGTAAATTTAATAGATTATTTGAAGAATAATAAAATAAAAAATATTTGACTAAAAATTTCACAGATCTATCATGTAAGAGATACAAGAAAATAGATCCACACGTCATTTATCCCCTTCGATTGACT
>NW_021369008.1:0-1121 GCF_001605985.2 Dendrobium catenatum
TGCGAGATCCCCGAATAAATATTTAAAATTTCAAAATATAAAGCCTATCCAAAATCTCCCTATGAGACAGCGAGCATTTAAATATTTATTCGGGTCAATATCGAATCGAATGCTAGATCCCCGAATAAATATTTAAAATTATCAATACATATATTCTTTCATGCTAAAGAATATAATAAAATCTTTTTTCAAAATGTATGTGGGTGATTTTTCTAAAAGTCACGACTTCATTACTTCGAGTGTACCAATATTTCAAAAGTCAAGAAAGAGACTTTTGTGATTATGCACTTCAACAAATCGAGCTAGAGTAGCTCGAAGTCTTCCAACAGCCTGAAGCTTAAGGTTCGGATGAGTGTAAAAGGTCGGATCCAACACGCCCAAATATGGCCGGATCGCTGACAGCTCCATTTACTCAACAAGCCATAAGAAAGGCCGTAGTAGCGGAACCACACTTCGTCAACCCGTTAGTAGGGACCGTAGAAAGAACGAAGGCCAATTTGACTCGATGAGTTCTAGTAGTCGTAGTCCAGAAGACTACTAATTGACCGGAGAATCAAAGTTCAAGTGGAAAGAATGAGTCACGAGCAATTACAAATGCTCGTAGAATTCAAATCTGCGACCACAATGGATGACTTCTTGCCACTGACCTTATGTAAACCTAAGGGTTTAGGTCACCGGCATCTATCACCAAGCCCGCCAAAGCTATAAGCAGATGGCATAAGACATGCAAATTTTCTGACAAGTCGGTACATACAAATCAGATAGCCCTTCATCAAGTTCGCTACCCAGAGTACTAGGCAGAAGGAATCAAGATCTCAGGAGTCAAGCTAAAGCTACGAAAAGAAGCATCATGGATGACATCTAAAATGCCCCTTATAGGCAGGTGATCTTTCAAAAGATAGAGACAACACCTTCTCCAACAAATCGAGACTCAAAAGTTAAAAAAGAGACTTTTGTAGCTACACTCCTACATAATTGAGCCGAAGAAGCTTGAAGTCTTTCGACAACCTGAAACTTAAGGTTCGAATAGGTGTAAAAGGTCGGATTCAATACGTTCAAATATGGCTGGATCGCTGTCAGCTCCGTCTACTCATCAAGCCATAAGAAAGGCCTTAGTAGCG
>NW_021369009.1:0-209 GCF_001605985.2 Dendrobium catenatum
CCGGTATCTATGAATCAATCAAGTCGATAATATCAATTGGAAAAGCAATACGATAAATCAATTGTAGCACGTCAATACAATGCAAAATCAATAGTATCAATGATCAATGATCAATCAATAAAATCAATAAATCCGTTCAAAAATAAATCAATTCAATAAATCCATCAATATTAATAAATCAATCGGAAATCAATAAATCAATGCATATC
>NW_021369010.1:0-212 GCF_001605985.2 Dendrobium catenatum
CTATCTTTACCTTTATTCCACTTTTGATAATTCTTGTACTTCTTCCTTAGAAAGCTTTTAAATTACCTTGTGATTAAAGCAACATCATCGCTTTGAGACCCGAAAGAGTCAGTGTCCGAATCGTTCGCCTTAAGTGTCACCGTTTTCTCCTTGTTCCACTCACATGCATCAAGACTTCTTTGGTTCACCCCTTACTCATAAGCAATTGGTGA
>NW_021369011.1:0-215 GCF_001605985.2 Dendrobium catenatum
TCGGTGGATGGTGGTGGGCGTGACAGGAGGCGGTCGGGTGTTGGAGTGCAAGGTGGTCGCAAAGGGGGTGAGGTGAAATCTCCGGCCAAGTCGGGATCGGGGAAGTCTGCGGGTAAGGGAACGGCTGCTGCTAGGCCGTCGGGTGATGAGGCAGCGACTGGATTGCGGGGTGCTAAAGCACCGGAGGGGCCTGCCGTTGGCCAAGCTGATGCGCG
>NW_021369012.1:0-232 GCF_001605985.2 Dendrobium catenatum
GAAAGCCTTGTTCACTTTCTTTAAGTTGGAGATCCCAGATTTCTTTTTTAAGAACTTTCTGCTGATTCAATGTTTTAAACTTCTGTCTACTCCAAAAAAATAGTGATTTAATTGCACTTTTTAATTTCAGATTCAGAATTTCTGCATGGTTTCCAAAGACTTTTTTACTCCAAGCTGCCCTCACAACTTTAGTATATGCTGGGTATGAAGCCCAAATATCTTCAAATTTAAT
>NW_021369013.1:0-279 GCF_001605985.2 Dendrobium catenatum
AACAATTTATTACTCAATCACATACCAATTTTCATTTCTAATACATTACAATAAATAAAACTTAATTTAGCTTAATTCAAAAAGTGTCAAAATGTCATAATGGCAAGCAATAGGAAATCCTATTTAGTACAAATTCATATTTTTAAAAATTTAATCAAATTATCAGAGATCGTATATCATAACATTCTAAAAATTTATTTAAACTAAAACACTTTTTTTATGATAAATAAAATTTCTAAATTAATAAAAATTATTATTTTTTTAAAATCACCATATGTA
>NW_021369014.1:0-33925 GCF_001605985.2 Dendrobium catenatum
AATTGTTTGGTGGAATTTTGGAAACAGGTTTTGAAAAATAATAGTTTCTTTGGGGATTTTTTAGATTAAGGTTGAGCTCTAATTCCTAAAAGGTCGATCAAACTCGTTAGAAAAGAGTAATATCACCGGGTCCCCGGGGGGACAAAGATAACTTTCATAACGGTTATCAGTCTGGGGAGACTTAGAATTATTAATTGTAAACTATATCAGTCATGCTTGAATATTGGATCGGACGTCCCCTCTAAAGAGAACTCATTATGGCCCCCGGACTCCCGAAGGAAGAAAAGTAGAGTTCAATTAAAATAAACCCAATTAAATATCAAGAAGTATGATTCGTCGCATTTCACAATCCAAGCCTAATGAAGAAGGATATATTCCAAAGGAAATATTAACCAATGCATTCTAACGATAATTCTTCTATGCAACGACGACGATCATTTTTAACTTTTTCCAAAGAATCTAGTGAAGTTTTAAAATCAATTTTACATCAGGTGTGTGGGGTTTCTAAATTCCTACGAGCGCAAAGCCTCGTAGGTTAATTATATCGTAGGGAGATAAAATCTCTACGAAAACTCTCGATTAAAATAATGGCAGAATTTGTTTAAGAGTTTCTAGGAAGTGAATACTCAAGTATGGTAGAATTGACTGGAACTATCAAAAGGGATGGATCAAAATTCGAGCCACTTATTAAAGAATCAAATGGAGAAGAGTAAGGGACACTTTGAGATTCTGGAACCATCCGGAAGTGTCCCAACTTAATCTAAATGTTGGGCTTATGTTTTTAGGATTGAAATGAAGCTTTAATTAGCAGTTGGAGTATTTATTAGGAATTTGGGATTAGATTCCGCGAAGTTGGGGTCTTTATAATCAAAAATCTGCCCCGAAACCTAAATCTACTCTGGACACTGGCACAAGTCGTCGATCCTAACTAATGCGTGCAAAACCTGGACTTACCCCGGCCTGGATTGGGGAGCCAGCTAACCACCTAGTCGATTTAAAAAAGATGAGTTCGGTCTTTTATGAAAGAGTGGTAAGGACGTTGTAATTAAAGTTTTGGAGAGTTTGGGCTCGACATCTAGAATCTTCCTAAATTGGCCCCTTGTTGAACCATATGTTGGGTGCTAAAATGCTAAACATGATGCAAATTAAAATTTTGACTCTTTAATTTTTAAGTATCTAATGAATGCATGCAGTGACCACACTCTCAAATCAAATATGCTCTGAAATTTTAAAAAGTGCTTTATAATATAATTTTTTTAGAGACTGGACTTCCCCAGGTCACGCACCACTCGTTTCTCATAGTGTCAGACATATCCGGACTCTAACCCGCAGGCGGGGAAGGGTATAAAGCAAGGAAAGCAGTAATGCAAAAATATGCATGCGACCCGAGGCAATCGCGCTAAGTTACCGTAGAACTCGATTTTAGTTTCAATTCTATGTTTATTAATTAGACTCCACTAAATGTTAGGACTTTAGAATATTGATTGAGTAAAACTTTCACACCCTCACGAGTCTCACGTTATCAGGCGAAACAAAAGCGGCATAGCCAATCGCCAAAAAACACTAGAAAAAGCAGGTAATGCCTAGAGGCAATCAAATTCACCAAATCAAATAAAATTAATTAATAATAAATGTCATAGGCAGAATTATCCTGCTTATTGACAAACCAGGGTTTGCGAAAGTAGATGTTGGCCGGGCACCCACTGACAACAACTCCGGATTCTAAACCTAGTAATACACGAAGTTATTTTGAGTGGGTCCTACATACTCTCAAATCTTCAACGATCTTCAATTTGTATTCTTCTTTGACTCCTTTTCTTCATCACGATTTTGGCACTTCTTCGTAGGTGGATACCCAAATGGACAAGAGGGCACTTCCCTTTAAGAACGGGGAGGAGGAGAAAGAAGGCCAAACTTTCTTTTTATCCTCTTTTTATCCATTTGGAGCCTAGAAGCGAAGCCCACAAGGTATAGAAAAGTGTGACCAAATTTGCAGATGTTCCATAATGGAAAAGGAATAGTTCCACAAAGAGGGATCTTTCCTTTCTTGTGGAATCCAACCGACTTTGGACTTATATCCCAACTCAAAAATCAACTTAACACAACACTTGTTGAACCAATTGTACAACATTAATCATTTACTTATCAAATATTCAAAACATCTAGACTCACCTAAATGCAGGGTTATCCTAAGCAATTATATATAATAATGAAAAGCAGTTTATTCACCAAGCCAGTATATATATGATGCCAGAAAAAGAAATAAAACACACTGGCCCACGCCTTTATGATTTGGGGACATTTAGAAGACAGCTTGAAGCACCTTGTGCAAACGAGTTCTATACATAGTTATGACATTTATCTGTTTTACCATGCCCTTTTTACTTTAGCCCTGGCAGCTTAGAGCCAGTGCGCAACCATAGCAGAAAACTGTGTCAAATTACCATACAAGATCGTAGCCTAATCTCAAGAGGGTAATCTAGTCCGCAAACTAACATCAACCACAGCTCCACAGAGTGACAGAAAAAACACAGATACCCCACAGAAAAGCAATTTCAACACATAGAGTGCAGTGAAAACTAACGAGAACAACCGGCACACAGCAGCTAAAAGTAAAAACAACCGGTCCAATAAACCCTAGATCTAGAGTTGGTTGTTCCCTATCCACATCATCTAAAAAGTGAATGTTGTAAAGGTCGTGACTGGCTGGGTGTAGGGTCCTCAAAGTTGAAGGTGATTAAATCAGTAAGTTGTCTAAATCTGAGTTGTTTCTAAAGGCTATAAAAGGGAGTTAGGATTAAATTCTACGTATTACATGAATATAAGATTTTAATAATAATTATTTCTAGCAAAAGTTAATTGATTACTCCTTTAGTTTGACACCGAGGCCGTTGAAGTATTCACCTTCCATTTTTTTTTTTGTTTTATTTTTTTGGGCTAAGCTAATAGCCCGAGGCCTGGGTTACCCAGCAGCAATCGGGTTTGATTAAGTTATTTAAGTTGGTTGGGAATTAAAAGGAGTGGATTTGATATTAAGGGAAGTTGGTTACTGATTTTAATGGGTTTGGTTGAGAATTTTATGATCCTATTAAAGAAATTCTAGATTTAGGAGAGTTTAATCGAATTTGAAGTTATCCAGATATGCTAACTAAGGGGTCAAAACTTGACTTTTAAAAATTAAGTTAATCTTAAGGGTTTTCAGATTTTTAATAAATACTAGACCTATTATGATTTTTGACATATGGCACATTCAATTTGAGTTTTCTATCAAAAGTTATGAAATTTTTAGAATTTGGATATTTATGAAAATTTTCAAAATTATTTCAATTAAAGACTATTCTAGTGAATTTGGGCCTAATGGAATCTCAAACTCCCCTGAAATCTCTCCCAAAGATCAGAAGGTGTCTAAGGGGAGATTATCAAGCATTAAATTGAATTCTTGGGATTTTTTAATGATTATTAATTAATTAAATATTATTAAACATGAAATTTTACTTAAAATTAAATTAAGGCTAATTTGATGTCCAATAAGGGGCTTTTAATTCTCATGGGATAAGGTTTCAACACTGATTAATCATGAAGTATTAAACTTGAATTTTTGGATTTAAAGGGACTTTATTAAGGATTTAATTAAGGCTAGGGGGCAATTCCTAGCAAGGGCAAGTTTTGGCTCCTAAATTGGTGGAACCAAATGAACTCCAAATCTTGATGAAATTTGGACGCATGGGTACATGATCAACGGCCTGAACACACCAAATTTGGGCTCAATTGAATATCTAGGTGGCTAACCTAGCCACCTAAGGTGAACTCTAAGTCACCTCAAAAAAATCCTAGGGAGCTATCTTAAGGTTGGATTGGGGCAAAGTCAGTGGCCTTAAACTCCATATCTAAGCATAATCAACACAAAAAACGGATCCTATTCTCATTGGATAGGCTATAAATCCCAATTTGAATTTAAAGGGTCCAACCCATGACCCTTAAACTCAAATTGGGGAAAAAGTGCTTAGACTTTTAAAACAGGGGAGACCAAATTTGGGCATGTCAAAGACATGCCCAAACTTCAATCTCCCAAAGTTCCATGCCTGGAGATTTATACAAACAGTAAATTGCATAAATTTGAAAATAATACATTAAGACAATTAAGCTTAACATACTGCAATTAGGGCCTGGAACCATAGGGCTTTTGAAGATCTCCTAGACCTTTCCAACATGAGCTAAAAAACACCCTAATTTGGTCAAGGTGTGGCAGGAGATATGGATTTTTGAAGTTCTTTGATTTTCTGGAATTATTAATCCGCCATTACACAGTCAGCCGCGCTTTAGCACGCGGCGCGTCCCGAGTTGGCTGGGAATCAATTGGCCGGCTGCTGGGTTAACGGGTCGGATTAATCGTACCGTCGGATGCGGGATCGGACGGTAGGAATTCAAGGCGCTCGGAACCACGGGATTCTAATCTGAGCGTTGATCGGAATCAATGGCTGAGATTTCGTTTCAACCTCCGTCTTACCCGAGGCCGTGACACTTCTCCGGCGTGATCCGATTGATCGCCGCTGGCTAACTTCGACAAAAATTTCACAGGGAGGAATCAGGGGGGTGGAAACCTTCAATCCAACTGATGGAAATCCCGTTGGGGTGAAGGTTTTCTTTCACACTTGGAACCGGACTACCTAGTAAGGGAGCTGGGATGAAGGAATTAACCGCAGAGAAAGTCTCAACGAATGAGCTTCTCTATCTGGAAGCTTTCAGGAGACCGAAGGCGAGCCAGGTTTCCTTCAGAGGCCGCTGACTCGAGAACGGCTGGAGGTATGACTTCGAGCGGGACGCCAAAGCCTTTCGCCGGAGTTCGCTCGAAGCGATGAAGCGGCGGTCTGGGAGCTCGAAGGAAGGTGCTGGGAGATCGAGGAAGCTCTTGGGGAACGTTGAAAACTCTGGGGATCGTCTGGCGAGCCTTGGGAGCACACCCTATTCGCTCCTCCGCGGCTCGGCGGCGCAGGGATTGAAAGTGGAGGAGGTCGCGGATTGATCAAGTGAAAGGGGCACCATTCCGAGAGCTCGTGAGCCTCAAGCCGGCGAGCCACGCCTTTGGAAGGCTTTCGGTTGGGGGGACCACCGAGCTTGCTCTCCCATTGGTTCCGACGCCGCCGGCCATGGTCTGGGTCAGATTGACCAGGGTGAAGGCGCGATGGGGACATGCTGGAGCCAATTGTGGAGCTCAAATTGGCCTGGGAAAGCTGGGAATCGATCTGGTGCTCGGTTGGGCTCGTAACCTTCTTGGTTTGAGTCGGATTAAGCTCGATTCAGGTCAGACCATACCTGGGTTTGGTAGTGGGAGGCAGGTCTTGGGGTCTGGTTGGGCACCCAATGCAAGTGGCAATCGGGTTCCGATTCGATCTTGATTAAAAAAATGGCTCGGGTTGATCCAAACCTGCTCGGTTCGGGTCAATTTGGGCTCAACGCAGGTCCAGGCCAGACCCTGGGCTTGAAGTGGGAAGTGGGTCTGGGTCCTGGTGCACCAATGCAAGTGGCAATTAGGTCAATTTGATCTGTGTCAAAGGTTGGCTCGGTCAGTGTTTTTTGGCTACTTTGGGTTAGCCTAACTATTGAGCCAAGCTAGCTCAAGGCATGGGCTGGCTGAGGAGGTGTTTGGACCTAGGCCAGCCTAATGGGAGGTGTTGGCCAGGTTCATTGGAATTTAGGTTGCGACGTTGGCCCAATCCCAAGTGCTATTCGGCACTTTGGGGCTAGCCTAACTCTTGACCTAAATGAGCCGCAAGGATTGGGCTGGTCAGGAAGGTGTATTGGGTCAATGGAACCAATGGCACCTTTGAATTTGGAATTCCAATTTGATTAAGATCAAGGATGGCTCAAGGGAGGTCTCTCTTGGGTCACTGGTCAATGCCATTAGAGGCTAACCCAAGTAAGCCCAAGGCTTGTGACCAAGAGGGGTCTCTTGGGTACCCAAGGGTTCATCCCATACAATTCAAAGGACTTGCGAAATGGAGTGAGATTCAAAATTTGAAAGGGGAGGGGTGTAATGGGTCCAATGGTCAAAACTTGTTGACTTGGTCAACCAGGTTGACCCAAGGTCTGGGTTTGAGTTCAACAAGTTTGAGTTTGATATTGGAAGTTTTTTTTATTCATTGGAAGTGGGTTTCAAAAGTTTGGAATTGATTTGAATTGAAATAGCCATTAGAAAATCTCATAAGGGTATTTTAGTCATTTTGGCCATTGGTCAACTAGAGTAAAAAATGGGTTCTGAAAAATGCAGTTTACTGCTCAATGGGTTAGAATAAAGGGTCTGAAAGTGATTGGAGGCTTGGATAAGGGTTCCAAGGTCAAGATCGTCAAATGTGGTCAGGCTCAGTGGCAATGCTGTAAATATTTGAAGGTTTTACAGGCCTTTGATTTTAATTCAAATTCTGGGTTAGAGACCTCAGAATGAGCTTCAAAGTTGAGGGTTAGCTTCTAGAGACATGTCCTTATCAACTTTGCAAGTGTAGACCCTGAATCAGAGGCCAATTTGAACTGGGTTTTGAAATGTTTGAAAATATCTAAAAAGGGTCTTTAGGACAAGGCCTTGAGACTTGGGTTTTTGAGTCAGGATTTCTGGATTCTGAAATGAATTTCAGGTTTGAATAATTAAAATTGAAGTATCCAAACCATTTACAATCATGTTCGTGAATTGTTTATAGATGGATAAGGTCAAGGCTAGATTAAGGATAGGATCAAAGTCTAGGTTAAAATTTGGATTGTCAAATTGATGGATCAAGGGTTTGGATAATGTTTGAAATTTCGAATTAATTTGGATTTGAATTGGAATGGAGTTTTGAGATTCAAATTGATCACAGGTAGGAATCAAAATTGAAATTGGATTCGGATCAAATAAGAATTGTTTAAAATTGAGGTTGATCAAGGTGGAGGTTGATTTTGAAGTTGGAGTGATCTAAGATCTAGGAGAGTTCTAAGATCTAGGATTTAAAGGAATCCTAGGCTTCTGAATCAAGCTCTAAGGTCTAGTTCTAGGAAAGATCCTAAGGTCTAGAGTGGATCCTAGGGTCTATGATTAAATCTAGATTTTGGATGGGTCTTAGTAACCTCATACAAAAATGAGGTCAACATCAACAAATGAACTGGTGCAAACATAGCTCATACCCATAACCACAAAACTCTCAACTAAGAAGTACAAAAACATAGAATGAAATCCCCACCAGGTCAAAAACATCAAACAAAAACTAACCATATAAAATCATCCCCCAAACTAAAAGAATCAAGAGCCAGACACTCCAGCCAGCAAAACACTTTAAATTCTAACATAGCAAGACAAATTTTATCAAGTCCTAATAAACCTTTTAAAGGAAAAAGGAGGTTAGGAATAGATAATTCCAAAAAAACCATCCAATTCACACCCCAAATTAGCAAGCCACTCAACACAAGCATTCCACTCCTTATACTCATGAGGGAATGAGTAGTTGATAAAGATCAATAACTATTTAATATCTCTCACTACATAAAAAAGATTAGAATTGCAAATAATTTCATCAACAATTTTTAAACATTAAAAACTATAATTGGAATCAACTTCAATACCAATGTTAGAATTGTCAAGCGAAATACATAATCTAATCCCATGAAGAATAGCCAAGAGAATAATAAGGTTTATATCACATTTTTGTAAGGGACCCAAAAAGTAATAATAAAATTCCCATTGATGTCCCTGATAACCCCACCACACCTAGAGGTGGATCTAGAGACCACACAATCAACATTCAGCTTATTAGAATTATTAGGTGGTTTGACCCAATAAACACACCTAGGTTTAGTAGAAGGATGGTCATCCTCCAACCTGATACCAAAATCAGTAGCCATAAAAGAATAATTCTTAAAATTCTTAACTGATGGAAGATTAACAGAAAAAGATCCCTCACATTATCTTTCATATTTTTAATAATCGTATGATGGTTCATACCAATACCTTTAAAAAGATAATTATTTCTATCAAACCATAAATAAAACAAAATAAAAGGAGGAATAACATTTGTAATATAGCCTTTATACTTAATAAACCAAAAATTAAGTATAGCATTAATAGATAATTTAGCATTTAAGTAATTTAATTTAAAAAGATCATCAAAAAAAGTCCAAGATTTAATAGCTAAAGGCCCAGAGATAAAATCATGATGCATATTATCTACATGATAAAAATATTGACACTTATATGGCAAAAAAAAACCTCTTTGAATTAAGTTATCAATTGTAGGAATAAATTTATGCTAAATTTTCCAAACACAAATAGCTACAGTAGAAGGAATACTTTTATGCCAAAGTATAAAAAAATATTAGTAAACTCCTTATTAGATCAAAAGGCATGCCAATCATCCTTTGATCAAAAGCAACCATTATTAGACAAATCACATAAAATTAAATCATCAGAGTCAGTGTTCAGGGGGAGATTCAAAACTTGTTGAATAATAAAGATAGGAATAACATTAATTAGTTTCTCATAGTCCTAATAATTATCTGTAATGAAAAAATTCACCTGAACTGCCAGCATTGAAGAGGTGTTAATAATGGAATCAATAGAGTGAGCACCCAAACAATGATTTTGTAAAAAGAAAATATCTCCACCACTAAGCCCCTAAGAGATAAAAGGCCCAACAACACATTTAACTTTGTAAAGTCTCTGCCACACTTTAGAATCACCTTTGTTAAAAAAATAGGTAGTTGGATGCTTACCCACATAATACTTAGTAACATAAAATTAGCCCAAAGGATCACTTTAGCATGAAAGTTGTACCACAAATTGAAGGAAAAAGCATAGGCCAATTCATTTATACACTTACACCCCAAAGCACCCTCATCCAACACACCACAACACTTGTCCCAAGAGGGCCATATAATTTTGAAATTGCTTCTAGCCCCTTTTTAAACAAAATTATTGAAAAGTTTATTAATTCTGTTGCAAACCACATGAGTAGGAAGAAGAGTTGGAAATTTATAAAAAGGAAAAGAACAAAGAACACTTCTAATGAAAATTAATCTACCCCCAAAACTCAGAAAATTAGAATCCTAAGACATAAGTTTGTTCTGCGCAGAAGTAATTAAATCATTAAAAAGAAAGGTTTTCTTTCTACCTTTAAAAAGAGGTACCTCAAGGTACTTAATTGGAAAATGACCATACACAAAACTAGTTAAACCTTTAATAGCTAAAATATGATCATTAGGAACTTGCTTGGAGGTAATAAAGCAACACTTGTGCTTATTCAAAGATAGACCACTAACTATTTCAAAGTGATGAAAAATCCATAAGTTTATTAATATTATTAGTAGAAGCATTTGTAAAAATAATAAAATCATTTGCAAAACATAAGTGGGAAGTTGGTAATCCACTAAAAGATTTAAAATAAAGGCAAGGAAAATTCTCGAAAGGGTTGGCAAGGCCTGTAGTCATGTATTAAGCAACAGTAATAAAGAGGACATGAGAAATTAGATCACCCTGTCTTCAACCATAAGAGGATTTAAAAAAAATTGCATTTACCATTAATAATAATAAAGAAATATGATTCCTCAATGCAATTTCCAATAAGTTTGATAAAAAATGAATTAAAACCAACAACATCTAGATATTGTGAAGAAATTTCCAGTAAATATTGTCATAAGCCTTGGCAATATCAAGTTTCAAAATCATGTTACCACCTCTCACCAAAACATTCAGGTCTTGACAAATTACTTAGGCCAAAAGAATATTATCAGCAATAGCCTACCCCTTAACAAAACCCATTTGAAACAATGAGATTATTTTAGGCAAAATAGAAGTTAAATGACTCATAAGAATTTTAGAAAGCAATTTATTAAAGAAGGTGTAAAGACTAATAGGTCTAAAGTCATTCCAATCACTAACAAAATTGTTTTTATGAATAAGCATAATCGAAGTAGAAGTAAAAAACTTAGGAATAAGATTACCAACAAAAAAAATTATAATAGTAAAGTAAGGATCATTACTAATAAAATGCTAGGTTTTTGAAAAAAACTTGGTAGTGAAACAATCCGGCCCAGCCACAAAGTCATGATTCATACCATGGACAACCTTTTTAATTTCCTCTAAGGAAGGGGTTTCAGAAAGCAATTCATTATCATCTTAAGATAAAAGCTTAGGGATAATAGATGGGTTATCAATATGACCAGGTCTAAAATCGTTATTGAGATGTTTTTGAAAATGTTGAACAAATAAATTAGTAATTTCCAAAGCATCCTTAATAACATAGCCATCATCAAGATTAATTTTATTAATACAATATTTTGCACGCTTTCTCTTAACAAAAGCATGAAAATATTTAGTATTATCATTGTTGAAACTTGTTTAATATGAATTAGGTTGTTAAACCTAAACTTATGTTCCAGCGGCTAACCATGAGGGGCAGGGGGGGTGAATTGGTAGTTAAAAATTTATCCCTCTTTTAAAAATTTTATACCAAAAATAACTTTAGTGAATTTTGTAGAAAACATTTTTCAACCACAAGTTAAAACATTAAAAACAAAAGCAGTGGAAAAAATAAAAGGCACAAGTTTTGTGGTGGTTCGGTCAAACACGACCTACATCCACTCCATGGAGGCACCCTCCGAGTATTGCACTAATACCACTAGTGACTCTCCTTTTTCACCGACAGCAAGGCGGAGAGACCTTTACAAAACTCTCTTACACCACTACCCATTGCGGTAGAGAATCGTCGTTCTTTTATACTATCTAAGTGTTGGCAGAGAACCATCTGTCCTTTCATACTCTTTCGGTGTAGGCAGAGAACCCTTCGTCTTTTCAGACTCTCCAAGTGTGGGTAGAGAACCCTTTGGTTGTTCACACTCTCCATTTTCCTTTCACACTCTCCAAGTGTAGGCAGAGAACCCTTCGTCCTTCTACACTAACCAAGTGTCAGTAGAGAACCGGATATCCTTAACAGATCTTCTCACAAGAAATTGTTGGTGGTATTTTGGAAAACGGGTTTTGAAAAATATTAGTTTTCTTTGGGAATTTTAAAATTGAGATTGAATTCTAATTCTAGAGGTTGAATCAACTCATTCTAAAAGTATATCATCCCGAAGGACGAAAATAAAATTTCATAACGGTGTTCGAACTTAGAATTATGAAACTCATCTTGAATACCATGACCAGATTCTAAGGCGAACTTTGCATGGCCCCGAGGGAACAAGGTAAAGTTCAACTAAATATCCAGTTATGATATTCAAGAAGTATGATCATCGAATTCACATCCAAAGCCATGTCAAAGAAGGATGTATCTCCCCAAAGGGAGATAACACTTTTCAATGATAGTTCTTCTAATATAATAACGACGATCATTATTTAACTTTTCCCAAAGAAATCTAAGAAGATTTTAAAAAGATTAATTTTGAAATCAGGTGTGTGTGGTTCCAAATCTCCTACGAGCGCAAGCCCTTTTAGTTAATTACATCGTAGGGAGATAGAGTCCCCTATGAAAACTCTCGATTTAAAAGAGATAAGTCCGGTCTTTTATGAAAGAGTGGTAGGGACGTTGTACTTAAAGTTTTGGAGAGTTGGGGCCGACATCTTGAGAATTTCCTAATTGGCCCCTTTGACATATGTTGGGTGCTGAAATGCTAAAACTTATGCAATTAAAATTTTGACTCTTTTAATTTGTATCTAATGTAATGCATGCTAGTCGACCACCTCCAAATCAAATATGCTTGAAATTTTAAAAATAGGCTTATAAAATAATTTTTTAGAAGACTGGACTTCCCAAGTTCCGGCACCTCGTCCTCATAGGTCAGACTATCCGGACTCTACCCGCAGGCGGGGAAGGGTTTAAAGCAAGGAAAGAGTAATGCAGAAATATGCATGCGACCCCGGGGTTGATCCCCGGCTAATTCCTTAGATTCGTTATCTTTTTATGTTATTTAGACTCACTAAAATTTTAGACATTTAAGATTTAGAGTAGAAAAACTTTCACACCCTCACGAGTGTCACGTATCCAGGCGAAAACAAAAGCGGCATACAATCGCCAAAAAACTAAGAAAAGCAGGTAATCCTAAAGGAAATCAATTCAACACATCAAATACAAATTAACTAATTAATAAATGTCCATAGGCAGAATTTCCTTGCTTATTACAAACCAGGGTCTTGCAAAAAGTAGAGTGGCCGGGCACCACTGACAACAACTCGGATTCTAAGCCTGATAATTACGCAAGTTATTTTGAGTGGGATACTCTCAATCTTCAAGTCTTCAATCTTGTTCTTCTTTGGACTCCTTTTCTTCAAACCCGTTGGATTCTTCGTGGAAAAACCCAAATGGATAAGAGGGCACTTCCCTTTTAAGGGGAAGGCCACTCTTTCCTCTTTGGGTATAGAAAAAGTATGATCCAAATTTGGATTTCCAAATGGAAAAGGAATACTTCCCAAAGGGGCATCCTTTCCTTTTTGGAATCCAAGCTTTGGACTTATGTATCCCAACTCAAAATTAACTTTCACAACACTTGACAATTACACAAATTATATTTATATCAAAAAATAAAAAATCTAGACTCACCTGCAGGGTTATCCTAAGCAGTTAATATATATAAAAAAAGTTATTCCCAAGCAGTTATATATATGCAGAAAAAAAAGTAAACACACTGGCCACACTCCTTTTATTTGGGGGCTTTAGTAGCTGAAGCACCTGTGCAAAGAATTTATAATAGTTATGAATTTTATGAATTTAGCCCCCTTTTTATTACCCTGCATGAGCGTGGCCACCTGCAGAAAACTGTGTTAACATCCCGATCGTACCTAATCTAAGGGTAATCTAATCGCCAAACACATCAACCCATCCACAGAGTGCAGAAAAAGTAAGCAGACATAGTAAAACAATTTCATCCACAACATGCAGTGAAAACTATGAAAAATCCGGCACACAGCAGTAAAATAAACACCGGCCTAACCTAGATCTAGAGTTGGTTGTCCTAGCACATCATCTAAAGTGAGTGTAGAAGGTCGTGTGGCAGGGGTAGATCCTAAGTTGGGTGATTAATCAAGTTTGTCTAAGATACTAAGTTTGTTGAAGCTTAAAAGGGGGATTTAGGTTAAACTTTAAGTATTAGTGAATTAGGAATTTTAATTAAATATATTTTAGAAGTTAATTGATTACTACCTTTATTTGACACCGAGGCCGTGAAGTTTATTTCACCTTCCTTAGGGCTAAATTGATAGCCTCGTAGGCCTGGGTTACCTAGTAGCAATCGGGGTTGATTAAGTTACTTCAAATTTGTTGTAATTAAGGAATTGATTAATATAAAAAAGATTGTTTACTGATTTTAAAGGGTTTGTTAAGGATTTTATTAACCTATTAGGAAAATTTTGGAGTTTAGAGAAAACTGGAGATCCTTAGAGTTATCCGGTTATACTAACTAAGGGAGCAAAACTTGACTTTTTGAATTAGAGTTGATCTTAAGGGTTTCAGATTTTTAATAAATACTAGACCTAATTATGAGTTGTTAGACAGGTAGTACATTAAATTTGGACTTTTTTATTAACAGTTATGAATTTTAGAAGTTTTGACCCGTTTTGACCTAAGGTTACCTAAAATGTTGAATCCTTGATTTTGACCAAATTATGGAGGTTTAATATTTTTAGAGAGTACTAGATTCAAATTGAAGTCATTAGCCATTGAGTTTGATTAGTTTGAATTTTTCTATAATCAATAGTGAATTTTGGAAGTTTTATGTATTCGTAGGGATTAGCAAATTATTACAACTAAGGGGGCTACTTAAGGGTTTGAACCCAAATGAGTCCCAAACTCCTTGAGATCAGTTCCAAAGGTCATAAATGACCTAAGGACAAATCATCAAGTGTTGAAAGACCTTTTGGGATTTTTAATGCTTTTTTGAATTAATTAAAACTGATTAACCTTTGATTTTACCTAAAGATTAAAATAAGACAAATTTAGAAGTCAATTTAAGAGGGTTTCAATTCTCATTGATTAGGGGATTAATTAGGAACAATTATAAACATTTTAATAGATTTTATGAGTTAAATGTAGTTCATTATAAATTGATTTCTGTTAATAGGCCATTTCTAAGAAGGATTTTTGAGGCTCCTACTTGGGGAACCAAATGAACTCCAAATTTGATGAAATTTGGACAATAGGATAACTTGACCCGAAGGAATAAACCCACCAAATTTGAACTCAAATGGAGTACTCTAAGGTGGTTAACTACACCACCCAAGGTGAGCTCTAAGTCACCTTCAAATCACTATAGGGATTTATCCTAAGCTTGAATTGGGGCAAAATCAGTGGCTCTACATTCCTTATCCTACACATCATGATCACACAAAGAATCACACCCTAAATCCTATTGGATAGGTCTATACCCCATTTTGAATATAAGGGTCAAACCATGACCCTTGAATTCAAAATTTGGGGAAAGTGCCCTTAAACATCTTAAAATGGGGAGATAAAATTTGGACATGTCAAAGACATGTTCAATTTCAATCTCCCAAAATTCCATTCCTGATGGACTTGTATTTTAAGAGTAATTAAAGAAATTGATAAAAAGCTCAAACTAAAATTAAACCTAACACTAACCTAACCATGGCTTGGAACCATAGGGCTTTTGTAGGTCTACCTGAGACCTTTCCAATGAGCTTAAGAACATCTAATTTGGACAAGTGTGGTAGGAGTTATGATTTTTTTAAGTTTCCTTGAATTTTTGGAATTATTAATTCGGCCATTACACAGTCAGCATCCCTTTACACGCGCCGCGCGCCGATTGGCTGGGCAATGATTGGCGCTAACCATTAACGGTCTGATTAACCACAGCCGTCAGATGGCAGATCGAATGGCTGGGATTAAATCAGCTCCGATACCGCGGGATCTAATCCGAGCCGTTGATCAGAATCAACGGCTAAGATTGCGTCTTCAACCTCCCACACGTATCCGAGACTATGAGGCTTCTCCGGCGTGATCTGGGTTATCCCGCCGGCGAACTCTAATAAAATTTCGCAGGGAGGATCAGGACAGTGGAAACCTTCAATCCAACGGTGGAAATCCGTTGGGGTGAAGGTTTCCTTCACACTTGACCGAACTACCTAGCTAGGGAGCTTGGGATGAAGAGATTACCTCAGAGAAAGTCTCAACGGATGAGCTTTTCTATCGAGAAGCTTCAGAGGATGATGGTGAATTGATCTCCTTCAAACGTCGGGACTGGAGGACGGCCGGAGGTGCGACTTCGAGCGGGATGCTGGAAGCTTTCACGGTAGCTTACTCGAACGGATGAAGGGATCAATCTGGGAACTCAAAGGGAGACCCTGGGAGGTCGAAGGAGCTCTTGGGAATGATTTTGAATGATTGGGGATCCGTCTGGTACTCTAGGGAGCTCGAGCCTTTTCGGTAACCTCTCACGGGCTTGGACGGTTGAGATTGAGCTGGAGGGGGCTCGGATTGATGCCAGGTGGAAGAAGGCGATGTCCTAAGGAGATCGTGGGGATCAAACCGGTGGGCAGCAGCTTTGAATCAAGGGTTGTCTGTGGGGACCATCGAAACTCGTTCTCTATTGGTTCCGACCGCCACCGGCCATAGTTTGTGTCAGGTTGACTAGGGGAGGCTGATGGGGACACGCTGGAGTCGAGGGTGGAGTCAATTGGGCCTGAGAATATCTGGATTGAGTTGGTGGCTGGGTTGGACTCAAACCTGCTCGGTTCAAGTCGAATTGAGCTCGATCCAGGTCAGTTCAAGCCCTAGGTTTGGTATGGGAGATAGGTCTGGGTCTGGTGCACCCAATGCAAGTGGCAATTGGATCCAATTTGGTTTGGGTTAAAAGATGGCTTGGGTTGATCCAAATCTGCTCGGTTCGGGTCGATTTGGGCTCAACCCAAGTTAGGCCAGACCTTGGGCTTGAGGTGGGAAGTGGTTCTGGGTCTGGTGGACCCAATGCAAGTGGCAATTGGGTCCAATTTGATTAGTGTTGGAAGATGGCTCAGGTGCATGTGTTTTTGGCTACTTTGGGTTAGCCTAAAACCTGACCTAGGTTAGCCCAGAGCATGGGCTGGCTGGAGGAGGTGTGTTGGACCTAGGGCCACCTATGGGAGGTGTTGATCAAGTTCAATTGGGCTTAGGTTAAGAATTGGCTCAATCCCAAGTGATCTTAGGCACTTTGGGTTAGCCTAACTCTTGGCCCAAGTGAGCCCAAGGGTTGGGCTGGTCAAGGAAAGTGCATTGGGTCAATGGGAACCCAATGAAACCTTAATTTGGATTCAATTTAATTAAGGTTAAGAGATGGCTCAAAGGAGACCTCTCTTTGGTCACACGGGTCAAGCTAAATGGCTAACCCAAGTGAGCCCCAGGCTTGGGCCTCCAAGAGAGGTCTCTTGGGTACCCAAGGGGTCATGCCTTACATTCAAAAGGACTTGGAGTGGTCTTGATTCAAAGATTTGAAAGAGAAGGGGTGTATGGGTTAATGGGTCAAACTTGGTTGACTTGGTCAACCAGGTTGACCCAAGGTTTGGGCTTGAGCTCAACAGGTTGGGTTTGATGTTTGAAAGTTGTTTAAAGTGGTTTTAAGGTATTTGAGTTGAAATGGGCATTTGAAATCCCATAAGGGTATTTTGGTCAATTTTGACCCATTGGTCAAGTAGGGTCAAAAATGGCTCTGAAAAAAGCAGTTTACTGCTCAATGGGTTACAATCAAAGTTCTGGAAGTGATTGGAGGCTTTGACGAGGGCTCCAAGACCAAAATCTTCATGGTGTTAGGTCCAATGGCATAGGCTGTAAATATTTAAAGGTTTTACAGCATTTGGATTTTTATTTAGATTCTAGGGTTAGAGATCTCAGAATGGGCTCAAAATTGAAGGGTAACCTCTAGAAACATGTCTTATCACTTTGTAAGTGATAGACCTTGAATCAGAGGTCACTTGACTGGGTTTTGAAATGTTTGAAAAATCCTTGAAAAAGGTCTTTAGGACAGGGCCTTAAGACTTTTGGATTTGAGTCTGGATTTCTGGATTTGAAATGGATTTCAAGTTTGAATGATTAATATTGATGGTATCCAAATCATTTACAATCATGTGGTGATTGTTAATGAATGGATAGGGTTAAAGCTAGATCAAAAGTAGGATCAAAGTCTAGATTGAAGTTTGGATTCTCAAGTTGATTGGGTCAATGTTTGGATGTGTTTGAAGCTTGAATTAATTTGGATTTGAATTGAATGAAGTTTGAGATTTGAATGATCAAGGGTAGGGATAATGTAGTTGAAGGTAGGATTATTTGAGTTGGAGTTGATCAAGGTAGGGATATTGAGGTTGAGTGATCAAGTAGTAATTTGAGTCTGGATTGGTCCTAGGATCTAGAGGATTCTAAGATCAGGATCTAGAGGGCTCTAGAATTTGGGATATGAAGAATCCTAAGCTCTAGAGTTGGCCCTAAGGTCTTGGGTCTAGAAAAGAATCTTAAGCTCTAGAGTAGGCCCTAAGGTCTGCTCTAGGAAAGAATCTAAAGTCTAAAGTGGATCCTAGGATCTAGGATTGATCTGGAGTTTGGAAGGGCCTTAGTGACCTCATACAAAAATGAGGTCAACAAATGGACCTCCAATGTGTGTGGTAGAAGGGACTTCTGCTGCACACATTGGCGTTGACCGAATAGAGTAAATCTTAAGAGTGTAAGGAGGGCATCACCCAACCTTAGTCTATAGGATGCTAATAGAAGACTTACACCTATTAGACAAGAGAACTGAGAAACCAAGGTAGGAATACCTAGCCTTGGGTCTAAGGAAGGGCATCACCCAACCTTAGGCCTACAGGATGCTGATAAAAGACTTACTCCAAGTTGGCAAATTAACTGGAAACTAAGTAGGAATACCTAGCTTGGGTCTAAGGAAGGGCATCACCCAACCTTAGGTCTACAGGATGCTGATAGAAGACTTACTCTAGTAGACAGATTAAACTGGAAAACCAAGGTAGGGAATACCTAGCCTTGGGTCTAAGGAAGGGCATCACCCAACCTTAGGCTTATAGGATGCTGATAGAAGACTTACTCCAAATAGGCAAATTAACTGGAAACCAAAGTAGGGAATACCTAGCTTTGGGTCTAAGGAAGGGCATCACCCAACCTTAGGTCTACAGGATGCTGATAGAAGACTTACTCCAAATAGGCAAATTAACTGGAAACCAAAGTAGGGAATACCTAGCTTTGGGTCTAAGGAAGGGCATCACCCACCCTTAGACCTGCAGGATGCTAATAGAAGACTAACTCCAAATAGGCAAATTAACTGGAAACCAAAGTAGGGAATACCTAGCTTTGGGTCTAAGGAAGGGCATCACCCAACGTTAGGTCTACAGGATGCTAATAGAAGACTTACTCATAGTAGACGGATTAACTGGAAGCCAAGGTAGGGAATACCTAGCCTTGGGTCTAAGGAAGGGCATCACCCAACCTTAGGCCTATAGGATGCTGATAGAAGACTTACTCCAAGTAGGTAAATTAATTGGAATGGTCATGTGGGGAGGAAACTTGCTCCACACAGCGGACCGAAACTGGCAAACTAGGATGGTGCCACGAATGGCATACTCCACCACTAGCGAGTGTGAATCAGGATGGTACCACGAAGGGCGTACTCCACCACTAATTCCCAAGTGAAATGCCAAGGTGGTGCTACGGAGGGCATACTCCACCACTAGCAGGTGTGAATCAGGATGGTGCCACAAAGGGCGTACTCCACCATTGATCCCCAAGTCAAAAGCCAGGATGGTGCCATGGAGGGCATACTCCACCACTAGCAGGTGTGAATCAAGATGGTGCCACGAAGGGCGTACTCCACCACTGATCCCCAAGTTAAATGCCAGTGTGGTGCCACTGAGGGCGTACTCCACCACTAGCAGGTGCGATCCTAAGGGAGGGGATGGTCCGACCCTAAGGAGAAGACGAAGAACATTAAAAAGTAAAAGAATTTAAAAGGAAAGAACCGGGTTGCGAATCAAGAAGGAAAATTTCATTAATTGATAAAATAAGCTACATCAAGCATAGTATTTCTTAAGGAAATGCCCATTGACAGGTAGCATTGGATGATTTCCTTTACAATCTACTAACTGATACGAGCCTCCTTCGTAGACAGTCTCTATGACGAAGGGTCCTTCCCAAGTGGGTTCAAATTTGCCTCCCAACTTTTGATGGGCTAAGATAGGCCTCCGAAGGACCAACACCAAGTCTCCCGCTTGGAAGGTCCTAGGTCGCACTAGCTTATCATGGGCTTGAACCATACGGGACTTATATAACTCTAAACTTTGTTGAGCTTGGAGATGTCGCTCTTCAAGGCCTTCGAGTTCTTCCAACCGCAGTTTTGCATTTTGTTCATTTGTAATCTAATTCTGAAATGCAATCCTGAGCGAAGGGATTTGTATTTCCAAGGGTAGAACGGCCTCAGATCCATATACTAGTGCAAACAGGGTGGATTGGGTCGGGGTTCTATAAATGGTACGATAAGCCCACAGAGCTTCCACCAACCGCTCATCCCACTGTCGTTTGTTATCTTCAATGGTCTTTTTAATAATTTTCACCAAGGTTTTGTTGAAGCCCTCGGCTAATCCATTTGCCCGAGGGTAATAGATTGTCGAGTATCTCCAATCAATATTATGGCGTCTCACAAAACTGTTGATTTTTGTAGACTTGAATGCGGACCCATTATCGGATATGATTCTGCGGGGTATGCCAAATCGATATACGATATGGTCATGAAAGAATTTTAAGACATGGTGTGATGTTACGTTGCGTAGGGGAATTGCTTCCGCCCACTTTAAAAAGTAATCAGTCGCTGCTAATATAAAACGATGACCTCTCACGGAGGGAGGGTCAATCATCCTAATGATATCCATGCCCCAACTCTTGAAGGGCCACGAAGCTATCGTAGGGTGTAACACATTAGGTTGCTGATGCAAAACCACACCATGAACCTGATATTGATGACAGTGCTTTGCAGTATTCAAGCAATCGTCAATCATTGTAGGGCAGTAGTATCCAAGTCTTTTAATTTTTAATTTCATTTTTGGACCCGATTGATGTGCACCGCATAGTCTTGAATGAACTTCATTAACAATCTTTAGGGCTTCTCGCTGGTCTAAACAGCGCAGCCACATCTGATCGAATGATCGATGGTACAATAAATTATTGACTAGTGCATAAGATAGGGCACGTTTCTTAATCTGGTTGGAGAGTGATTTATCCTGGGGAAGCTTCCCTTCTTTAAGGTAGTCGATTAAGGGTCATCTCCAATCACCTTCTTCGTCGGTTGTCGAAGAGGCAGAAAGGATCTGAAGGGGAGTCTTACTGATGTGTTCCAAATCTATAAGAGAGAGGGTTTTATGACCCTGAATTTTTATAGGGATGGAATCCTCCTCAGGACATGCAAATTCCTTTGCAAGTTTTGCTAAGGCATCCGCTACGGAGTTACTTCCACGGGGAACCATATACAAACGAGCGGTAGGAATTTGTTCCAGCAAGTGAAGTGTGTACTGGTGGTATTTTAGGAGATTATGATTAAAGACTTTATAGGTTCCGGCCACTTGGTTAATCACCAATTGGGAATATTCAAAGATCTTAATCTCTTTAATTTCCATTAGAATTGCAAGTTCCAAACTGGTTATCAGAGCTTCGTATTCAGCTTCGTTATTTATGTAGGGCTCCGATAAGTGGTAGGAAAAATGCATCATTCCTTTTTCTGGCGTTATAAAATTTAGACAGACTCCAGCCTTTCCAGGAATTATAGATTGTTGGGTCGCATTCCTACGAGAGGATGCTGCTCCATCAAAATATAATTCCCAGATGGCCTCGTCAGATTCCCTCAAAGTCATGATTTGTTCGTTGGGTAAATCATCATTCAGAGGAGAGTCTGCCGGTAGCGGGTGTGCTGCCAGAAAATCGGCAATGGCTTGTCCTTTCATAGCATGAAGGGGAGTGAAAGTAATCTCAAATTGCAGTAATATCATAGACCAACAGTCTAAACGTCCTGACAACATAGGTCAGGTCATAAGATATTGCAAAGGATTAACTCTTGAAATCAAGCTGACTGAGTGGGAGAGCATGTAGTGCCTCAGTTTCTGGGCTGCAAAAATTAAAGCAAGATAATGCTTCTCTATTAAAGGGTATCAAATTTCTGTAGGGAGAAGTCTTTGACTAAGGTAATAGAGAGCATTCTCCTTCCCTTTGTCATTGACTTGAGCCAACAGGGCACCTAAAGACTCATCTAAGGCAATAGTGTAGAGAATTAATGGCTTTCCCGGAATTGGGGCTACCAAAACTGGTGGGTTAGAAAGGTATTATTTAATGTTATCGAAAGCATTTTGGCACTTCTCATCCCATACGAATTTAGTGTCCTTTTTCGCAAGGACAGAAAAGGGTTGACATATCACGGAAAGATTAGAAATAAACCTCCTTATATATGCCAATCTACCTTGTAGAGGCCTTAACTAGGTAAGGCTCTTAGGAGATGGCATATCTAAGATGGCTTCAATTTTAGCAGGGTCGATCTCGATTCCTCGGTGCCTCACTACGAATCCTAAAAATTTCCCTAAAGTGACGCCAAAGGCTCATTTCAGAGGGTTCATTTTCAAATAGTAGTGGCGTAACCGTTCAAAAATAGTTCTTAGGTCAAATAGGCGAGCCTCTTTGACTTTACTCTTGACAACTAAATCATCAATGTAACACCCAACTTGGTTGTGAATTAAATTGTCAAAGATACTGGTCATGGCCCGCTGGTAGGTTATCCCAGCATTCTTTAAGCCAAATGGCATCACCTTGTAACAAAAGATTCCAATAGGGGTCCTGAACGCAGTATTTCTCTCATCTTCTGAGGCCATCTTGATTTGGTTATAACCCGATGAGCCATCCATGAATGAGAAAACAGCATGTGAGGAGGCAATGTCCACTATGAGTTCTGGTATTGGTAGAGGTAACTCATCCTTAGGACATGCTATATTCAGATCCCTATAATCGACGCAAATCCGAATTTGACCGTTTTTCTTTCGGACCGGCAGGATGCTTGCCACCCAAGAGGGGTATTGTTCCTCTCGAATAAACCCAGCTTCGGCCAATTTTTTAACTTTGGATATGACTTGTTGCTCGATTTCCAAGCGCATGCGTCGAGGAGCTTGTTTGGCAGGAATGGCATCGTGCCGAACTCCAAGTTTATGAACCGCTACCTCAGCGGGTAAACCTTGCATTTCGTCGTATGTCCAGGCAAAATAATCCCTAAACTCAGACAACAATTGAATTAAATCTTTGTTTTCACCCTTGCTCAGCAGAGCACTTATAAATATTGGACGGTGGTCATCATCGGTTCCCAGGTTAATTTCTTTTAACTTATCGATTGTTGATTTAATTTCTTCTTCAAATTCAGGGGGTGCATCCTGAACTTGAAGGTCATCAGGATCATCTAAAGTCTCCAAACAGAGCATATCAAGAGCACAGAACGGATCTGTAGGGACATTTGGCGATTAAAGATGGTAAGTTAACATTAGGCAATACTCATCGTCATTGAATGAACCAACGGTTCCAAAGCCGATACCACTTGTAGGATTATTCTTAATATTTGCTCGTCAAATATTTTCGTGTTATCTAGCCGGACCCTTAGTCCATCGGTATGGTACAGAACCTTTGGAGAAAGTATTTTTCACACAAACAGGGAAGTAGCCTAAAGGTAATTCCATTAATTCTTTAAAATCTGCCTCCTCAAGGGCTACATCACTTTCATCCCTTGCGGAGGAGGAGCCAGGAAAGAATTTCTGGACTTTCTTTACTTCGCCGTTCAAGTTGGGGGCCACTTTAACTTCTAACTCGGCAATCCTGCCAGCTGACAGTGGGGTCAGAGAAAGGGCCTCAATCCTTCTACTGAGCTTTTTGTACATTGTCAATTCAGGCTCATCACTTTTCACCTTTACAACATCTTCCTCAATGTCACTGTCCTCATCTAAGGTGAGATCAAATTTTGGAGAAGCATTTGTATTTTTATAATAGAGGGAGAAGGCAGCACCTTGGTCCTTGGACTCAACGTCAGAATTTGATTCCAAATCAATATAAACAGGTGTTGTTCTCCTCTGTGATGAAACAAGGCCTCGACCTCGTGCCCTTAAGGCCATCCTCCCGCCTCTTTGAGGTAATGTGTTTGGAGGCCTAAGGACAATGATGTCAGAGTCGTCTTTACTAATTAATTATATCATTTCTTGATCAATAAATTTTTCTTTTTCTTTCTCTTGATTGGACTTTTGTCCAACCAATTTATCCTCAATTTTGATCTCTAACTTAGAGCGGGACGAGGACTCTTTTGGAACAAAATAGTAGCATCTTCGTAGATCCCGATTTCTTGAATAAAAAATGGTTGCAGATCACCTTTAATCACATGTTCAATGCAATCTCGTTGGTACTTGATACATTGGTGAAGGGTAGATGGAACCATTCTATATTCATGAATCCAAGGTCTACCTAAAAGGGCATTAAAGGACATCGCCTAATCAATTATATGAAACTTACCTTCAATTTTCAAGCCTCCTATTTCTAAGAGCAAAGTGATTGAACCTAAAGCCCTCTTGCCCTTTTCATTGAACCCACGAAGCACCAACCTATCGGTTAAGAGCTTGCTAGTATCAACTTTGAGGTATGCGAGAGTTTTTATGTTAATTACATTGAACGATGCACCCGGATCAACGAGGACTCTTGATAACATAAAATTTCCCACATCTACAGTAATGTAAAGGGGACGATTATGGTCAGCAGTTCTTAAGAGCAAATCTTCATACGAAAAGGTAACTCCAGGAACCTCTTTGAAGTAGAATGCCTCATCTTTTGAAGTTTCATCCAACTGGGTTAAGCAAATCTCGGGGTCGAGAAGCGCTTTAATTAAAGACTCCCTCATTTCTTTGGAGAGAAGGAGGGCGTCATAAATGCTTAATTTTGCTGGCAACTTCCTAAGATGGGCCAAAATGTTGTAATCAACCTTAAAAATGGCGGACTCAAAACCTAGGGGAATTAAAGAAAATTCTGATTGCTGAGGAGAATTTGGATTTAAATCTTCAAAGGGAATTTGCTTGCCTTTCTCCTGAGGGGGAAGCCTAGGGCGTAAGACTTTACCGCTGCGGAGTTTTAGCTGCTCGATATCTTCGGGAGGGCAAACTAGGGCAGTGTCTACGCACACCATAGGCGTTGGATCATCATTTCCCGAAAGCGAGTCAGAATCTGAAAGTTCTATCAAGATAGGATTTCCTTTAAAATTTATTTGAGGGAAATCACTTTCTAATAAAGCTTCACATTCGACCTCTTCTTGAATAACTGATTCGGGAAGGTTAATTTCTTTGATATTAAGACTTTCTTCACCAGAACTTTGATTTAAAACAAGAGAGTCATCAATTTGCATTTCATTTTCATGGTTAATCATCAAGACAGAAGCAGAAGGATGTTTTTATTCATCTTCTGACCCTTCGCCTTCGATGGGGCAAAGTAAAAGTTAGATAACAAAAGAGGGGAGAGGGTTTTAACACCCCCATCCGCCATCCTAATACATCTCTCATCTACATATTTCCTCTCTATAAAATCAACTTACTTTTCTTTTAAGCATTTGACAGTAGTTTCTGTGACTACTGGAGAGGAAAGTGACTCATCATCCTCATACAAAGTGTCCAGGTCAACCTTCCACACCAGGCCCTAGGCTATCGTAGTCAGCTATTGAGAAAGACGAAAAGACTTGTTAATCAAATTTTTAAGTGCCCGGGACAAAGCAATGTCCCAACCATCTTCAACAAAATAAGGAGAGTTAAGAGGGTTACCTGAAAAGGATTTTAATGGAAGCTTTCTCTGGATCGACCAAGTATTCCATAGGAATTATGATGTTACCTTGGGTGTAGTTCCTCACAAGCCAATCTTTGAACACAACGCAATCTTCAAGAGGGTGACTAAGCATCCGGTGGTATGGACAATACTTGGGATCATCTTCCTTACTTTCATCTTCAGGCCTCCTGGCCTCTGGCAGCTGAAAATCTGGTTTCTTTAACAAACTTTTGAAAATCCTCTTAACTGATTCCCTCTTAAATGGATATGGTTTTGCCAATCTCTCTCTAAAAGGGACAAAGTTTGGGTCTCTGGTGTACTGAGGAGTGACCTGAAAGGGCTGTCTCTAAGCTGGCTGTGGTGGCGGTAGTGGAGGAACACTGGGCTGACTAGCCACTGGCCTTTTTCCCTTGTCAACTGCCGATACTACTGCCTTTTTCTCAAAAGTCTTAACCAATCTAGGACCTTTTTTGTCTTCAGACTGTTGTTGTAGGAATGACATCTTATGAGCTTCTTCCTACAAATTGCTAGCCTTATTAAAAAGTTTTTCAAAAGTTTTAATAGTGAAACCCTTCAGGAGAAAAGCAACAGGGCCGTGGATATTCTTAAGGAGGATCTCCACCACATGTTGCTCTTGCAACTGGGGTTCACACTTCATCGAGAGGTTTTGCCACCTCAAGATGTACTCAACCAGAGACTCTCCCGGCTTTTGTTTCCCAACAATAAGATCGCCCACGGTAGTTCGTTGTTGCACTCCAAAAAATCTTTTAAGGAAAAGGTATTCTAGATCGCTAAAGGTTCTTACTGAACCATTGGGCAGATGGGCATACCACTCAAAAGCAATGCCGTATAGACTACTTACAAATTGGCGAAATAGCAGAGCATCCGACCCTCGCGCATTGCAACAACTTTCTCTGAAGTGGGCCAGATGCTGTCTCGGGTTTTCTATTCCAGTGAAAATTTTAAAAGTTGGTGGCACAAAGCCTTTTGGGTAGGGAACTGAATCATATTCTTCGGGGTAGGGTCTACCCTTTGGGATAGACGTGGTTCCTTGCGAAAAGGCTAAGGCCTCCCTTACCTGGTCCTAAATCAGTTGCATAATATCCTTCTGAGGCAGAGTTGGAGGGACAAGGGGAACTATAGGTGCTGCTGGAGATGCCTCTGGTGGGCAAGGAGGGATCACTGGTGTTGACTCGGGAGGCTTGGGACTAGATTCTATCTTTCTAACCCTTTCGACAATCTCTCGAGCCGTTAGTTGAATCTTAAGTGAATCCTGCTCTTACTTGTCAAATCTTTCTTGCATTTCTTTTACTTGTGTCATCATAGTTGTCAGCTGATTTTCTAAGTTTTTAATATGCTCCTCACCCTTAGCCCTTACGGACTCATCTGAATCGGACCCAGCAACATGTGGATCATCATCTCTAGCAAGCCAGCGCCTACCAGGTTCGACCTCTTTGTTGGACCCTCTAGTTTCAACCATGGAAACGCTACCATCACAATCATCTTCCTCTCCAAGGAGGTCATCCAGGTCTGGGTCAAAAGAAGCTACTTCTTCCTCCTTGTACAAGATGTTTCTTATCCCTTGTATTACCTCATCAATTGGTCTATCCCCAATAGACTTGAGATCAAGAGGTAAATACCCTTTGTAAGCAGCCATGTCAAAAAGTCTTCTTTCTCTAGCTTATAAATTATTTCAGTAAGCTTTGGATTAGAATCTGGTTTTAGCTCTGTAACTGGCTCTTCTTCCATCTCAAGATCTAGGTCAATTCCTTCCTTCTCGACTGTCCCAAGATCGGTAGTAAGAAGAGTGGTATTCTCTACAAGGAGAGGGGCACATACCTCAGGAGGTGAAGTAGGAGCTTGTAGGGAAATAACTCCTACATCAGGTAAGGTAAGGTCTTTAGACTCTTGTGTAGGAAGCCTAGGAATGACACATAAATCAGTGCTATCAACAATCGGATCATCAACGGGAATCATAACTGAATCAGGAACTGGACTGGCTGTAAGAAGACTATCTACTGCAACAACCGAAGAACTAGGTTGAACATCCATCAACTCAATCAAGACTGGAGGAGGTTTAACTGTGACTCATTGGAGTTGGAGAATGAACTTTGGGGTTCTTGGAGGCGGTGGTAAATTCTTCAACTTAGTCCTTTTGGGACAAACTTCTTCTCAGGGGATTTGGGCCCCTTGCCCTTGACATCCAGATGTTTTAGAGTTTCACTCCCCTCAGGTTTGACAACTACTAAGGCCAACTTTACAGCTTTGGAAGGGGTACCGGGGGTCTACCAACAGAGTGGCGGCCTCTCTCGGAACCAGTCAACACAATACCCTCCGTCTTGGAAGAAGGAGGGTGTGGGGCCCAGTGGTATCCATCAACTAGTACTGAAGTGGCGGGCTGTCTAACATACTTCTTATTTCTCCTAACAGGATGTGGAGTTAGATTCTTCACCTCAGACGCCTCTTCTTTTAACACTTCTTTTTGGAAGCGATGAGAGATCACTCCCTTCAATTGTTTCATGTACTGCTCCTTTGTTTGCCCAGATTGTGCAGCACAGGTATGAATTATGTTTCTCAAAGCCCTTATTTTCTGCAGATGCTTTTCCTTTGGAGTCTTTTTAGTCGAGTAGTCGACTGGGCATGGTGGGGAACGGGCTATCCTAGCTATCCTCTCCTCCCCTTGAGCAGAAGCTAAGGGGTAAAAGTGGTTCCCTTTCAGAAGGGGAGAGGAAGCAGGAATAGGTAGTTCCTCATCAGCCTCAGGCTCTACTTGAGATAAAGTCTTAAAAGGAATAACTCTCTTTGCCTTAGAGATCTTCTTTCTAAATCTCCTCAAATAGTTCTTCTTTTGATTCTTAGTATAAAAGTTAAGGCAGTTTCTATGTCTCAATCTCTACTGGTACAGCGGATGTAGCTCCCACAATCAGTTCAAGTTAAGGGGTAGGATTTTTACTGGCATCGAGTTTGACTACCTTATGTCCATCCATGTAAAACTCCAGGGTATCAAATCCCAGTCCAAAAATCACAATCCTTCCTTAATCATTGACAGCTTATGACAGTTCTCGGTCAAAGGTGAAAATTAACTTGCCAGCCATTTGAATTTTCTAAAAATTAAAGAAGGGATTGGAATTAGATTTCTTTTAAGAGAAGTGGAAAAGAGTTTGTTATTTCGAAACTTAAGGCTTGTAGGATAGTCTCAACCTTCCAACACATGTTGAGTGGTAGAAATTGTTTGAATAGTTGCTATTTCAATGATTTATAATTGTGCAACTTATGTAGTTTTGATGATTCCAAACATTATTGTTCAAATGTATAGTTATCTCCTATAAATTTCAGAAGATTTGCACTTGCTCTTGTGTGTACTTACCTTTTAGTCCGCAAAAGGGTTTCTCCAGAAATTTCTGTTGTATAACCAATATATTTTTCAAAATGGTAAGAGCTAAAAACCTTGTATGGATACCAGTAATTTTTCCTAAGTTTATTGATGTTTCCTAGTAAGGTCTACTTTCATAGCTTTAAAAACTCTCTTTTCACTGCTTGTTCAAATTGTGTTCTTTTTGGATCTGATTGTAATCTAGTCAATTAAGCAAACTACTATAACATAATATTTGGTTGTCGGCTGTAAGTCAGTAAAGTATAAGAATCCATTACCTCAATTTCTTTTTGATCAACTTAGATTTTCCCTTAGGTCTTATCATACTGAACTGAAGAACTCCATTGGATGTACTTAATCAGGTTTAGGCATTTGCCTGTAATTTTTTATTTTTTGTAGGATGTCTCTCTAAATTATTATATTTGGTTTGACTAAGAAATGTACCTTCTCAAGTTGGCTTAATTGCTAATTCCTAGAAAGTAATTTAAATCTCCCATTTAGACCTCATCGCTAATTGACTACTTCATTGTTCTTAGAAAATCGAATCGCAAAGATGTTTATTTGAAGATTCCAAAAGATGCATGTTCTTTCTCATAATTTGAATTCAATAGTATATCCTTTCAATTTTCTTAAAAAGAGAGCCTTGTATCCACACTCCTTTTCAAAAAGATCTTTCAATTAGGGAGGTGCTTTTAACCTCTTCATACCACAGTCTCCTAGGTGCCTGTTTCAACCAGTTAAATGCCTTTTTTAATGAAAACATGATTGGAAATTAGAATTTCAAAACACTGGATGTTGTCTTTTCAATTAAAATACAAAAACATCATTCTTCATATTAACATTCCATTAAAAAGGCACTTTTACATCCATTTGAAACAATTTAAAAACCTTTAAGCAGGCAAAGTCTTTGTTAAAATCCTTATTGCTCAATAGTCTTTAAGCTACAGGATGCATAAAAGTTTCCTTAAAATCAATTCCTTCATTGATATCATACCCCTTGCTACTATATCTAGCTTATTTTCTTAATAGACTATCCTGTATCATTCATTTATTTTTGAACACCCACTTGGTTCCAACAACACTTTGGATCTTTTGGGCCTTGTTAGGTTCCCACACTTATTTTCTTTACAAATTGATTTAACTCTTCTTGCATGGCCAATATCAAATTCATCTGAAGGCTTGATCAATGTTATTGTGGTAACGTGAGTAGGATTCGAAAGTGATATATATCGATAGATTGACTTCCTTTTTATCCACGCCTAGTTCTACACCCTTCACTTGGTTCCCTATGATTAATTCTTTGGGTGGTTTTAGAAAATCTCAAATCGATCGTAGGCAAAGTGGTCTTCTCATATCCATAATTTTCTCCACAGTATTTTCAAAATTTAATAAATATTCATATCTTTGGAGTTTGTCTTACAATTTTCTTCTTCAAACACTTTATGGCTCTCTTCCATGTTTCCATTTTCATTCAAAAACAACATGTAGTGGTTATTCTCAATGTACTATAAGTTCTTTTGTGTTTGAATCTCTATAAATTTTCCACACTGAATATCCAACAATAATTCCTATTCATCTTGATTTTGGATCAAATTTCCTAAGGCAGATTTTCCCAATATTATGTATGAAACACCTTGACAACCAATACATGCTCTTCAAATGAGACATAATTTGGTGTAATTTTCTACTCTTTAGCAACTCAATGTCGGTGTTTATTCAATTTGATCTCTTAACACTTCACCCTACTTCAGGAACATAGCATGCTAGTGCTAAACCGCCTCAGCTCCAAAAATTCTAGAAGTGAGTATTTCTGCTGACATTGCTCGGCGGCTTCTATTAATGTTCTGTTCTTTCTTTCAACTACTCATTTTGTTGGGGAGTTCTAGGTGCAAGAACAAATGTGATCAATCTCCTTTTCTTACAGAAATCTTCAAATCTTTCATTTCAAATCATCCTCCATATCACTTTGTATAGAAATTATTTTACATCCTATTATTCTCTTAGTATCCAAGTTGAAAATTCTGGAATTCTCAATGATTCACTCTTTGAATAAAGAAATATATACCCAGGTGAATCTTTGAAATCATCATCGAACATAAATCCATATTACCTTTCCTTCCTGACTAACAGTGCTTACAGGTCAAAAAGATCCATGTTGAGAATTCTAGAAGGTTTACCGTCTAAGATCTTATGGACTTTAAAATGAGGTTTCACTTCAATTAGATTATTCACATATATTATCAATGCCATCACATACAGTGGTCCTTAGTAAAGTCTAGTTTAGGTTATTCCTCCTACCAATTCTTTGGTGGCGTAATTTTTGTAAGATTATTTCATACCTAGAATGACCAAAGTCCTATGGTCCAAGCCCATGATTCATTCAGATACAGTTTTCAACAAAAACAGCCTTAGGGAGATTGAATACAATTATATCCTTTAGCATGTAGACATTGGTCACCCTTTTGTGCCATTTAAATAACAATTTCTCCCATTTAGGCTAAATTATGCAGCAGTAGGCTATAAATTTTAAATATATAGCCTCTATTCCATAAGCTGACTTATGCTAAGCAAAATTATGTTTTAGCCTTCCAACTTAATAAACCATTGTCTATAAAAATATTTTTCAAGTTTCATTCATATCGCTGATCCCACGATTTTCATTTTTGTGGTATTATCTCCAAGTGTAACCTTGCCTCCGACTCCTGCTTCCAGTCGTTATGAATTGAGAAGTATCTCCAGTCATGTGCTTAGACATCCGCTGTCCAGGATACATATACTACTCACGAGGTCGTTGTGTAGAGAGATAACCTTTCGTGATCTGATTGTTCAGCTTTATCTGCCAATTTAGCAAAGGTTGGTGACTTCTTCTTCTTTTTTCAGTCAGATGAGTCTGACTGAGTCCCCCAAAAAGCCTTTTGAAACTTCTTCTTGCCCTTCTTTACCATTGGTTTCTCCTCTACCTTCTCCTTGCTAGGAGTGGCTTTGGTTTTTGGACACAGTTCTTTATATGGTACCTGGTTTCTGCATCATAAAAATCACTTTCTTAGAAACCTTGCCATTTCTTTATTATACCTCCTATTCCATTGCTGGCGTCTCTTCTGCTTCCTCTTGGTAAAAAGCTGTTTGAATTGTCTAGTCATCAGTCTATATCATCTTCATGCCTTCAGTTGTGGAGTGTTCACTTCTGACTCTTCCACAGTTTTAGTGCAATATTCTTGTCCTTTTTGGTTCACCTGTATCATCTTCTTTGACTTACTTCCTTGCTCGTAAGACATGAGTGAACCAAAGAAAGATGTCATGAGATAAATGTTCAGATCTTTTGACTCTGTAATTGCAGGAATTTAGATGTATGCAGTAGGGTAAACAACGAAGAATCTTATTTAACCATTTTCAGCCATTAGTTAATTCCCTACCAAGTGGATTGCAAAGATGTGGTGACAATTTGAGTGGATCTTTGTACATGTCAGATTATAGATTCATTAGGTTTCATGCGAAATAATCGTATCATGTAACCAAGTAGATTTGAGTTCTGATTGCTTAACCTCATTTGTCCCTTTCATAAGTAATAAAAGTTATCTCCATAGTATTTTTCCGCTTTTACAAGTGGAAAATACTCGTATGTAGTCTTCAGATTTTAAAGCACAAAAGAAACTTATTTAAACCATTTCGCATTTAATTGTGCTAAGTCACGTTCTCTATAGTCCAATCTGGCATAGGTGTATCTTACACCTTATTCCATCAACATAATCTAGTTGGTTTCTGTGTTAACTTCCTGGACTAGCATCCACATGCGATAATCAATGTGACTGTAAGAAAGTAGACATGCGTTTTCTCCAAATCAAAGGAATATGCAAACAGTGCGAGTCTAGTGATAGGAGTACTCTCAGGTGTGTTTCGGTTTCTCAAATGTAGCCATCTACGTTATCAAAGTAGTTCAAACTTATGATTTTGAAAGTATGACTTGATCCACCAACCATAATGTTGAGTCTAGTAATTACGGTGTTAGCCTAGTAAATCGTCCCACGGCTTACCAAGAGGGGGTGAATTGTAGTTTTAAAAATTTTCTACCTCATAATATAAAGTTGAACTCGAAATAAAAATTGCTTTTAAAGTTTGTAGAAAAATGTTTTTCAACCACAGAGTTGTTAAACTTGAAAAATTTAATAATTGCGGAAATGTATAAGCAATAAAGTAAATGGACCTCAGATTTATTAGTGGTCGGTCTATAACCCAGGCGCCCATCCACTCCTCAAGCATCCCTCTGAGTATTGCCACTAATACCAAAAGACTCTCCTTAGCACCACAGCAAGGCGGAGAAGGCCTTACAAAACACTACTGTTTCACCACTCCCCGGTGCGCAGAAACCGTCGATCCTATTTACACAATCCACATGCTTGCAGGACTAAGAGGAACGCGTCGTACACTAATTCACTGATAGCAGGTTCCATCATCCTATGCGCTACTTGTGGCGTTGATAGCACGTGATCCGCCCCCTCCTGTGGGCAGAGAACCCTACAGGCTGTTCAACACTCTCCAATAGTGTAGGCAGAGAACCTTCTTCGCGTTCCCTTCCGCCCCCCTTCACACACATAAACCTCTTATTTTTTCCTAGTGTAGGCACGAGAACCCACGTCTGTCACACTTTCAAGTGTCGACTAGAGAACCTGAACCTTCTTGAAATGAATTCGTATCATACGAATCTTAAAGGAAGAAGAAAATAGAGTAGAAGATAATCCTAATCTCAAAGTAAGATGTCTACCTTAGCATCCAAGTGAACCCTTCTTGCTACCATATTGTAGGACTCCATTGAATGCTCTCTTCACTCTCCCTTTCTTTTATCTTCAATAGGCACGAGATCAAATGACAAAAGATTGGGTTGGCCAGTCTAATTTGGACTATTATTATACAAAATGACATAGAAAAACTACTAAAAACTGCATAATTTCATTCTGTACGCAGTGGATCGTCCCGTACGATCCTGGTCATCCTGGCGATTTTACTTAAACGATCTGAAACGACCCAATTGTATAATGTGTACGAATGTGATCTTCGTCAGCTTGATTGTTCTGTACGTAACTAGGTCGTCCAGATACGAACGGTTATTACAAGGTCGTGTTCTTAGATACTGCTGAAACTGATTCTAAGTTCCTGGCTTATAATTCGTTTGGACGAATATTTATTTCGTGGCTGGACGAATATTTCCAGAGAGTCCGATCGTCCGTGGAATTATTATTTCGTGGATGATAAATTTCCGAGGACCAATCGCGGAGACGATATTTGGCTTCTTCTGGACGAAAATTGCCAGAGAGCTGTTCGCTCCGGTACGATAACTTTATTTTAGCTGACGAAATTTTTTTCCAGAGGACTGGTCGCCTCGTACAGATGTAAAATTCGTCTGGACGAAATTTTTCTCAGGACCCATCATTCCGGACGATATTAAAATTTCGTTCCTGGAAATAGGACTTAGGTAGATAAAAAAAAATTTCAAGCAAGTTCCTATTCGTTCCAAGTGGTCTTTATAGGAGATAACTGACAGATGCTTGTCCAGTACGATCAAATATCGTTCCTGTACGATCAGCTATAAAATTTCATAGAGATCTTCCTTATTTTGTGTTAGCTTGGTGAGATTTTATCATCATCATTACAATCACTCCACTTTCCAAAATTATATTCCAAGATCTCATGGTTGATTTGTATTTTTGAAGTTTTCTTGCGATAGCTACCTCGTGAGTCTGATTCCTGAAATGTT
>NW_021369015.1:0-234 GCF_001605985.2 Dendrobium catenatum
ACTTCAGAATTTTACCTACAACCTTCTGACTTCTTTTGTTTGTATGATTGCCAAAGATAATCATGGATTTGGATTCATTAACTCTCTGCCCTGTCCACTTACAATAATTGGAGATAATCCGCTTCAAATCTTTCACCTCCTTTAACTTGGCCTCCGAGAATAATAAGACATCATTCGCATAGAGTAAGTGAGAAACTTTAGGAGCTAGCCGAGAAATAGAAACTCCCTTACCAC
>NW_021369016.1:0-200 GCF_001605985.2 Dendrobium catenatum
GAGCCATCTTTTAATCCAGATCAAATTCGACCCAATTGCCACTTGCATTGGGTGCACCAGACCCAGACCCACTCCCCACCTCAAGCCCAGGGTCTGGCCTGACCTGGGTTGAGCCCAAATCGACCCGAACCAAGCAGGATTTGATCAACCCGAGCCATCTTTTAATCCAGATCAAATTTGACCCAATTGCCACTTGCATT
>NW_021369017.1:0-207 GCF_001605985.2 Dendrobium catenatum
GGCGCAAAAGGTTTGGTCGTATTTTAATAGTATTACTAGTAAGAATGTGTTGCCTTATCAGAACAGCTTAGCTTCCATGCTTGAATATTGGTTTACTCCTACCAAAGGCCATATTATTAATTTGTTGCCTATTTTGATTTTATGGTATATTTGGAAAGCTCGTAATGAGTCTAAGCATGATAATATCAAGATGGATCCCATTCTTAT
>NW_021369018.1:0-391 GCF_001605985.2 Dendrobium catenatum
GCTTGGCTTATTTATTACTTTTTAAAATAAAATTTTAGTAAAAAATTATTGAAATCTCGTTTTAAGAAACAATAAAAAAGCCGTCTCAAAAGACCTCTACTCTTGTATTTTCTTATATTGGCTTGTATTCCCAACGTTTTAAATATTAAATGTTTGCGTCTGATGACATGAAAAGAGTGCGCTAAGACTTTCTTATTGCTTCTTAAAGTAGTTTTTTAGTATAAAAATTAATTTTTATTACTAAAATTCTTAATAAAACAGTAAGAAAGCTGCCCTTTGATTTCATTTTTGTAAGAAATTTTCAGATTAGAAAGATGGAAAATCAATCAACAGTACAGTAATTGCTGAACTGTTCAAAATATTACAAAATTTCTCAAAAAAAAAAAAAAAA
>NW_021369019.1:0-1365 GCF_001605985.2 Dendrobium catenatum
ATATATATTGTCTTGCATTGATTATAGTAAATAAGATTTTGACTATTTGCTCGGCTATGTGATAATTTTATTATTTTTATAAAATTTCAGGAAAGGGTAAGAATCATATGGAGTGAGGCTCCGAACGACATGCATAGTTTTCTTTTTAGCACTTTTAGTTTATTTTGTAGTCATGATGTATTTGTAGTAATCAGATGGTTTTTTTATCACAGCTATTATATATATAACAATTTAGGCTTGTAGTGATGGTACATATTGACGAATAAAAAAATGTATGATATTTTATAATATTTTCTAATTTAAGTCAGGTAATTAAGGAATTAAATCAAATCTACATTAATGATAGATCATACTGGATGATTAGGTATCATGCAATATGAATCAGCCGGTGACTCTCTAGATGAATCTAGGTTAATCTTGTATGATTTGATAGTTGATTTGAACTAATCATATTATAATATTTCAAATAGTACTGAATGATCTATGAAGGCAATGAACTAATCATATTGTATGATACTCCTATCATACTATACAAATAAAGTCAGCATAATTGAAAAATTAGGATTATTAGAAGCCCAATATTTAAACTATTACTATGATTTTGAAATAGTATTTCAATAGTCAAAGGGTTGAGTCTTCTATAAGAGAGCATTGAAAATTGTGCTTTGAGTAAGAGGACAGAAAGGATGAATTTGTGAGAGAGGGAGAGGATCCTTATGGGTTTCTAGGGAGCGTGAGAGGGGATTCCATCTTTGTGGCTCTGACTAACTTGCATCTAAGTTCCTCCATGTGTCATTATTCGTCTTATGGGAAGCTTCACGAAGAACCCTTTGGTGTTAAAGGGCCATTGGCTACTCCACTACACTAGAAAGGTGAAAAAGATTTGGGCTACTCTGCCACACCTAGAAGTTTAAAGTGTTTTGGGTTACTCCACCGCACCAAGAGGGTGAAAGTGATTTGTGCTACTCCACTGCACTAAGGAGGTGAAAAGGATTGGCTACTCCACTGCACTAAGGTGATAAAATAGATTTTGGCTACTTTGTCATTATTTGTTGGTTAAAAGTGATTGCTTAGTATTTCTCTGCCTAGCCGTCAGTGGAGTAGCCAATGGCTCTTTAACACCTTATATTTAATTTATGAGCTTCTTGAACTCTTTCCTGTACAAAAGGCTGAATAATCATCTGAGCTAACAAATTTGAATATGTGTCAATAGATACCACATATATTTCTAGTTTACACAAATCTCAAATAAGACAAAAGTAAGCAACAAAAGAGAAGTACCTATTGACTTCCTACTCAAAGCATATGCTACCACATTTGCTTTACCAGGTTGATACTTAATATATATATATATATATATATATA
>NW_021369020.1:0-799 GCF_001605985.2 Dendrobium catenatum
ACACTACATGAGTTATTATCCATCCAAAATGAAAGATTTGAAGGTAAAGAAGACCAAAAGGCCACATTAGATATTCTCCATTGAAAACCAAAACACTATATATGTTGTAGTTTTGATTTTTTAGGGGTTGTTTGATTGGCTGGAAAAGAATTATAACGTACGTAAAATAATTGTAGTATGAAATGAGTGCATTGTATTTCAAATATTTTAGAGATATTTCAATGCGTGTAAAATAAATGTATGTGATTATTTTTTTCGGTTGGTTTGAAGTGAGATGAATGCAGTGTAAAGATGGTAGCAGTTGGTGACTGCAGCCGACAACAGTGGCAGTGATGATGGTGGTTGCTAGAGGCGCGCGGGGCGGCTGCGGTGGCATTAGCGATAAATTTATGATGTATTTGAAAATCACACGAAATCTAAATATACTGAATTTACCCTAGATTGTGCATTTCAAATACACCAAAATTTTATATTGCAATTATTTTACTTTAAACAAAATATCAATATTATCAAAACACTTACATTAGAGATACTACACTCATTTTACTTCAAAATAGATTGTTGCAACTTGCAACTTAAAATTGCAAGAGCTTTTAAATTAATTGCAAGATTGACCATTATTGTTGTTGCGTGCTAGAATATACGCGGCAGTAGAGTTAGGAAATATTCGTCTTAGCGTTGCACGAGTATTCCGCACACAAACAGAAAAGAGAAAATGAACACCTGAGTTTTTACTTGGAAAACCCAAAAGAGGGAAAAAAACACGGGGCCTCGCCCAGTTGTAAAGTTCCACTAGTGT
>NW_021369021.1:0-284 GCF_001605985.2 Dendrobium catenatum
ATCACACTCCTTCACTCATTTGGCATCTTTTTAATTTATCTATAATTCATGTCTAGTGATAACAACTATGACTATAGCAAAAAGATATGAACTTAATGCTAGTCCTATATGTAATCCAACTGAAATAGCAAAAAAAATTGGAAACAAAAACCTTCAAATCCCTCTCTAGTCTTATGAACAAGAACAATATCATCAACAAAAAGCATGCACCAAACTACATCCTCTAGCAAATGTCTAGTGATAACAGCCATGACTATAGCAAAAAGATATGGACTAAAGGCTAA
>NW_021369022.1:0-474 GCF_001605985.2 Dendrobium catenatum
AAATTATTTAAACATATATAATGAGCTCAAGAGCCCAACAGGTCACCAAAATCTAAAACTGAACTCAAAGCATGGTAAATGAGCAATATGCATGTCGACGATCAAATCATAGCAGTAGTATTTAAATGATCATTGAATAAATGCTGAAAAAGTAAAACTCACATTCAGTAGCAGTAAAGTTTGTAAACGATAAAACAATATGGTACGAAAGTCAGTAAAATAATATAATAACAGTAAATTCCTATAGTAATAATAAATTTGTACAATAATAATAATAATGCCTCAACAATATGTATGCTAATAGTCACACTAAACAAGTAAAAAGTCCTGATTTAAGCAACATTTTTTTCAGTGTCAGTAAACCAATGTTCAGTAAACAAAGTCGTCACTCTTTTCCCGTCGGCACAGTAATCATCTCCTTATAACTCCCAATCAGCGAATCACGTAAATCAGTAAATTATAACATCAAATCAA
>NW_021369023.1:0-308 GCF_001605985.2 Dendrobium catenatum
AATATCGAGCAAATACCTAGCAATACCGAGCAAATCCTGAGCAAATACTGAGTTGTGCCGAGTTGTACTGAGTTTTTTCTAACAATACCGAGCAAATCTCTAGCAATACCGAGCAAATCTCTAGCAATACCGAGCAAATCCTGAGCAAATACCAAGTTGTACCGAGTTGTTAAAAACTCGGCACAACTCGGTATTTGCATGGTATTGGTCTTCTCAGAGCGGCATTTCTCATTTTTGTAAAGCAATACCTAGCAAATACCGAGAAAATCGTGAACATAGCATTTCCGGGTTCCGCTCCAGGTCAAGTC
>NW_021369024.1:0-241 GCF_001605985.2 Dendrobium catenatum
GTTCACAAAACATATGTTTCTTTGAGTTATTTAAAATATATTAAAGGCCTTGAAATCAAATGGTAAAATGACCTTCAAGTAGAATTAAGCATAAAGCATAAAGGCCTAAATTCATTTAATCAAAATTAATTATCAAATTTAATTGATTAAAATAAATCCCCATCAATCAAATTATCAAATACATTTAGTTTAAATGAATTGAAACTTAATTAATTTTTTTTTATTTTTATTGAATTATTTA
>NW_021369025.1:0-359 GCF_001605985.2 Dendrobium catenatum
TTTTTTAATTAAGTTTTAAGAAGAAATTATGATCTTATGCACGATAGAAAGACTATGACTTCGTTTAGGAAAACTTTCTTGTTGTTTTTAACAACTTTTTAGTACAAAACAACTTTTTAGTACAAAAATTTTGTACTAAAAAATTATCTTTTGAAAGCAATAAATAAGCTGTCCCAAACAAAGTCTATATTTGAAATATTATTTATTGAATTGAATAATGCATTGAAGCAAAGAGTGTCTGCATATAGATAGTAAAATAAAGTAAAAAGAAAAAAACATTCTTAATAATGAGAATATATTATAATAAAAATGACTATAAAATATAGATCCCTATTATGTATATTAGGGACACATTAAAT
>NW_021369026.1:0-250 GCF_001605985.2 Dendrobium catenatum
CATTTCACTCGGCTTCACAAATGACCCCATTCAAAGTATTGTACGGACGGGATCCCCCACACTTGGTACACTTTGGGAGCAGTAGTACTCATGTTTCTTCAGTAGAGGAGTATTTGGAGGAGAGGGACCGAGTGTTAGAGGAGTTAAAAAGGCACTTACTGAGGGCGCAGCAAATCATGAAGAAACAAGCAGATGGACATAGAAAAGATATCCATTTTGAGGCAGGGGATAAGGTGTTCTTGAAGCTCCG
>NW_021369027.1:0-355 GCF_001605985.2 Dendrobium catenatum
GTTCATTTCTTATAATAAGAACTTGACTATGACCAGGAATGCTACATCTACAGTCAATGTCCATTATGATTTAGGTGCCCAAGCCATTTGATTGGGTGGAAAATATTCAAGGTTTAGGCTTCGTTTGCGATGATTTTTTTATTGCTTCTTAAAGCAGAATTTTAATACCAAATTTTAAATTTTATATTTAAACTCTGTTTTAAGAAACATTAAAAAAGCCAACCCAAACGAAACGTTAATGTACTATGATTATTTTGTTGTGATAGTGTTCTTTAGAGGTGGTGTAAACGAGCTCTCGAGTTTAAATTGATTGATTAACCAAATTTAGTTTAAATTGATTGATTAACCAAATTTA
>NW_021369028.1:0-376 GCF_001605985.2 Dendrobium catenatum
AGCACTTAACTTAATATTATGCTTCTCTTTTAATGGCTAACATTCGACAGCATAAAACATTGCAGGTCTCACTACCATCTTACAGAATTTTTCCTTCAAGTTTGAGAGGAAATTTTCTATCACATAACAAGCCCGATGCATTCCTCCACTTCAACCATCCAACTTGAATTCAACTAGTAATATCCTTATCTATTTCACCATCACTCTGAATAATAGACCCAATATATCTAAAATGTGTGCTTTTATTAATTACTTGATCACCCAAAGTCATAATCCCCCACTAGATCAATTATCACAAAAATTACAATCCACATATTCAGTTTTAGATCTACTCAAACGAAAGTCTTTAGACTCTAAGGTTGACCTCCATAATTCA
>NW_021369029.1:0-353 GCF_001605985.2 Dendrobium catenatum
ATTTTGAACAGTACAGATCGTCCTGGACGATCTCAATGTCGTCCCGGACAATCCTGGGAGGAAAATCCAAGTCAGAGATGAACAGTAAGGGAACGAGGTCTCACAAGTTTACAATCAACTTCTCACAAAGTTACAAAGTTCTGCAAATTCCCGGCGTTTCTCGAAAATCCGGCAGAGTTCCGGTGTCTTTAGGTGGCGTGAAGAGCTCCGGCGGTGGTCGAGGAGGAGCAGCTTCTTCCTTCTCTTCCTTATTCTCTTCTTCTTCTCTCTCTTCACTTGAGTCCCCTCTTATAAAGAATGAGGGCTTTATTTATAGTTTTTCTGGAGTGGCATAGCCCGTAAATAAGTGTGAG
>NW_021369030.1:0-209 GCF_001605985.2 Dendrobium catenatum
ATTTGTTTTGTAAGTATCCTAAACTTTATTTTAAAACTAGTGGGGGTATTAACATTTCTCATTTATGTTTTGCTGATGATTTTATTGTGTTTATGAATGCTGCTAAGAATGGTATTGTTAAAGTTTTAGATTTATTTAATAAGTTTGAAAAGGTCAGTGGTCTCATGTTTAACAAAGTGAAGAGTGGTTTTGCTATTTCTAAAAAGATT
>NW_021369031.1:0-1897 GCF_001605985.2 Dendrobium catenatum
TACATATTTACTATATAAATTTAACTATTCATACAATATAACATATAGTTAACTCTTGTTCATAACCGTGATGAAACTCTCGATGATAAAGAAAGTTACGATGGGTTTTAGACTTTTAGTTGAATGACAAAGAAGAGAAGAGCAAGTCGTGATAGGATTTTGCTAATAATAGTCACAACGGGGCTTTGCAAGGATGGGGATTCACAAGACCAATAATGTATGAGCTAGCGACGGTTAATGGGGTCTCACAGGCAAATGGAAACATGTCTATCATTATGTGAAAGATAAGGAATTCAGTCGCCAGTGAAGATCTAGAGCGCTATGACCAGTGGTGACAAAACCTTAAAAGAAGCTAGTTTTTAATTTTTGTGTTATTTTAAAATTTGAATATTACGTAGGTACATAATAAAATTTAAAATATTAAATATGTAAATTCTATAATATTAAGTGCTATATACACATGTAAATTCCCTTTAAATTTTCTAGCTGGAGGAGCTGCTCATAAATTGGTTTAGACTATGGTGGATCATATATATGACTTTATTATATATGAGTTTTACACTGCTTTGTTGATTTTAATGATTTTAATTTTAGAACTTTGTTGACATGTTTCTTTGAGTTTATTGAGTCATTGAATGCTTAACATTTTATTGCAAATTTATATTGGTTTCTTGAATGACTTATTAAAGTTATTGATTATAATAATGAGAATATTTAAGTGAATTATAAAATTGTTCAAGATGGGTGTTAAGTGAATCAACATGATATTTATTTGCATGCCGTGATTGATAATCAATTTCATAAGAATAATATTTATGACTCGATCATGAGATCCAGTGAGCTGCTCAAATCTTGCAAGCATATAGTTAAAATGAGCATCTAGTTCAGAGGAATAAGACAAGTCCAAGATTATTCAATTCGAAGGTCATTAAGGCATTTAATGCTAAAAGAATCATATATGATGGAGGGAAAGAACATAATGGTCCAATGGAATATTTAGATATTTTGATTAGAATTACCAATATACTATAAATAATTACAAATAAACTTTCTTTCTTTGCATGAAAGGGGTTTTGATTTAAAATTGGATAGAGCTTAGAAATATAAGGAAGTCTAGAACCATATCTACCAATCAAAGTTGATGTTTACAATCAACAAAGATGGTTATCAAACAGTTGTCACAAACTCCTTGCTCCGTCATCGTTGCATGACTATCAGTAACCATCTATCATCGCTATTTGACCATCGTGCAATCATCATTGTCCAACTATCATCACTTGGCTTTCATAATTAGATTGTCATCATTTGAATGTCATCTCTTGATCATCACCATCAGCCTTTGTTGTTTATCCAACATTTTCTACAACAACTAAAGAATGTTAGGCTATTGCTCAATATTTTATTAACTTGTGTTCTCCAATTCAGAGAAAGAGCAAACTTTTGCAATCTTGCGTGCATAGTAGATTATTCTAATCAGATCAAGTTATGTTATCTTTTCATTCTAGGGTTATCTATGTAAAAATCCAATATCATTTGTAAACTTCTTAGGAAAAACTTGGCCCTGAAATCTATGAATTTAATTATCTTATTATTTTGAGATTATATATTGATTGTCAATATGTGCACATTTGTGCTCGTTGTGTGCCAAAATATTTACGGTGATAGAGAGATATAAAGAGTTTAACATCCTAATTTTGTACAAAATTCAGCACATATACATATAAGAGATAGAGAGAGGGATGATGTAAGTCATAAGAGACACCAAAAATTTTTTCATGAAAAACAACAAGGCTTCAAACAGTTGAAATGATTACACTAGAGTTTATTCTTAATCACAAACAATGCCCTTCATAGGGGGAAGATGTTGACATAATGTAGCACATACACATCATAAAAA
>NW_021369032.1:0-316 GCF_001605985.2 Dendrobium catenatum
CTCCCCTTTAACCCTCACATGAAACCCCCCAAAATACACTAATTACCCCTAGGGCAAACAAAACAAACTCCCACTTACATTTGGTGGCCCCCTTGGGCCCACCCGCCTCCTCCCTCTCCTTCGGCCGAACGCCAAGGCGGGCGATTTCTCCGCCTGTAAAAGGCGAGAACCGGCCCCTTGAGGGCCGGTGCGGATGGAGGATGGACCGGCCGATCCGGCCCATCATTACTCCCTGCCCAAAGATTAACCTTGTCCTCAAGGTTGAAAGCGGGAAACTGAGCTTGTATGCTCTCATAGGCCTCCCAAGTAGCGTCAT
>NW_021369033.1:0-231 GCF_001605985.2 Dendrobium catenatum
AATACTTGAGATCTACAAGTGTTTCCTATCAAATTGGTATTAAAGAATATTTTGGAACTGTTTTGGTGATTTTTCTGCGAAAAACAGCTACTATTTTTCAGCCGGAAGAGAGGCTACATGCTATTTCAAGGTTCGAATTCCATATTTTTAGTCTACAAAGATTCAAATATTGATGGAGGCCAAGAAAATGGATACGTTGGAGGAACACCTCGAAGTGGAGATCGGACTAAA
>NW_021369034.1:0-208 GCF_001605985.2 Dendrobium catenatum
CCCCCCCCCCCCCCCCCCAATAAAAAAAGGCCAAGAATATTAAGTGCAGACAGCTGTGTCTTTCTGCATGTGATTTCCTTTGGACTTTAATATCAGCAATTCATTGGAAGACAGGGAAGCTTGCCAGCAAAAGCTGTAAAAAAACTGTCCAAATGAAACCTAAGCGTGCGTTTGCTTGACTTGATGTTAAGTTTTATCGTTTATGCGA
>NW_021369035.1:0-291 GCF_001605985.2 Dendrobium catenatum
CTTCTAAAACTTGGAATTTTGGGTGAATGTAAAACTAGAGAGATCTTAGTTTTAAATTTGATTTTGAAGGTTTGTTTCCTTTAGTTGCTTAAGGCTCTGTTTGTAGTGTGTGGTAGGTAGAGGTCTCAAATATATCAAGTGTCTCATTTGGATTGTGGGGATATTAAAGGGCATTGTTAATGTTGCTTTAGGGTACACTTGACTTCATAGAAGTGTGCCCAATAACAACAATGCCTACATTCCTTTTATTTCTAATTCTCATTCTTTTTTTCATTCTACTGCTTTGCTATA
>NW_021369036.1:0-2474 GCF_001605985.2 Dendrobium catenatum
AAATTTCCCCTGCTCGAATTAGCACCCTTCCTCTCGTGCAGGAGTTACAAAATTTTTCTTCCTTCCCCACGGCTTTCTGATGGCTGAGGCTTCCACTATTTGTGAGTGAGAAATTTCCCCTGCTCGAATTAGCGCCCCTCCTCTCGTGTAGAAGTTACGGGATTTTTATTCTCCTCCCTCCGACTTTTTGACGGTTGAGGCTTTCACTATTTGCGAGTGGGAAATTTCCCTTGCTCGAATTAGCGCCCCTCCTCTCGTGCAGAAGTTTAGGGGATTTTTTCCTCCCCTTAGTTCTTCGAGAGATCTAGTGAACTACTGAAATCCGGCGTCGGGTAGAAATATGGCGTCGAGTAGAAGACCGACGAAAGTACATTGATGGACAGAAGTTCGATGACATGTAGAATTCTGATGTTCGGTGGAAGACCGATGAAAGTTCGTCGACGAGCAGAAGTCCGCCGACGAGTAGAAGTCCGTTGACGAGCAGAAGTCCGGCGACAGGGAGAAGTCCGACGTGGGGTAGAATACCGACGAAAGTTTGTCGACGAGTAGAAGTCTGACTATGAGTAGGAGTCCGCTGACTAATAGAAGTCTGATGACAGGGAGAAGTCTGACGTCGGGTAGAAGATCGACGAAAGTTCGTCGACGAGCAGAAGTCCGATGATGAGTAGAAGTTCGCTGACGAGCAGAAGTCTGACGATAGGGAGAAGTCCGACGTCGGGTAGAAGACCGACGAAAGTTCATCGACGAGTAGGTGTCCGTTGACGAGCAGAAGACCGACAACTGGGAGAAGCCCGATGTCAGGTAGAAGTTCAACGTCGGGTAGAAGACCGACAAAAGTTCGTCGACGAGTAGAAGTCCGACGACGAGTAGGAGTCCGCTGATGAGTAGAAGTCCGACGACAGGGAGAAGTCTGACGTCGGGTAGAAGTCCGACGTCGGGTAGAAGACCGATGAAAATTCGTCAACGAGTAGAAGTTCGACGACGAGTAGTAGTCCGCTGACGAGCAGAAGTACAACTTCGGGTATTAGTCCGTTGAAAGTCCTGCAAGGCAAAAATTCAGCAACAGAAGGAAATTCAATATTAGGTAGAAATTTAACTTTGTGCAGAAGTTCGATGGAAGTCCATTGACGACATTTTGGTGATGTTAACAAAGGATATATAATCTGTCCGAGGTTGTTTATCAGAGCCTTTGCTCGATGATGTTAACCGATATTGGATCCAACAATGATGTAAGACCTATCTGAGGTTGTATGTTAGAGCCTTTGCCTGATGATGTCAACCTATGTGGAAGAGGTCGAGAGAATCCACCAAGGATGTAAGACCTATCCGAGGTTGTATGTCGGAGCCTTTGCTCGACGACGTTAACCTGTGTGGAAGAGGTCGAGAGAATCCACCAAGGATGTGAGACCTTTTCGAGGTTATATGTCGGAGCCTTTGCTCGACGACGTTAACCTGTGTGGAAGAGGTCGAGAGAATCAACCAAGGATGTGAGACCTTTTCGAGGTTGTATGTCGGGTCTTTGCTCGACGACGTTAACCTATGTGGAAGTGGTCAAATCGAATCCCCCTGGGATTGATTTTGCTTTGATTACGAGGGGGAGAACGCCGCGTATATCCCGAATCAAAGGTGAAGACTGGTCTATCTTTAGACCATTACTACCTTTTTGAGGATGACATTAAGACTTTGTACAAGGAGTAGAAGCCCAGTAGGGGACTCTATAAGGCTTGTATTTGATTGGAAGTATCCTTGCATGTCGCTGGGATTTTCTCGAAATATCATCTTGATATATAAAGCATCGGAGGATCTTTTTGACCAGAATTGGGGTCAAAGTTGCCCCCCCAGTCCGCATATGATGCAACAATGACTGATGTCAGGAAGTTGATAAGAACGATCTTTTGAGATTGGAGCAAAAGTTGCCCCCCAGTCGGGAATCACGTTCTCACAGACGGCGTCAAACTGTTTGTGTGCTGAATACTCGTGCAACGCTAAGACGAATATTTTCTAACTCTACTACAGCGTATATTCTAGCACGCAACAAGGCCGATTAGTAATAAGATACAAAAGTGAACCTATCATACTCCAATAAAGCTTTTGATCTATTTGTTTTCCTGATTCATCTAAATCAAGTCTAGTTAATGGACTTACAGTAGTTTTACTCAATTTGAATATCTTTATATCAAACTTTTATAATAATTCATTTATGTACTAGGTTTGACATATGAATGTGCCAAGATCTAGTTATTTTACTTGAAGTCCTAAGAAAAATGTGAGTTCACATATCATACTCATTTCAAATTCCTTTAACATTAATGAGTAAAACTTATTATATAAGCTTTCATTTGTAATTCCAAATAATAAATCATCAATATAAATATGTATAATAATTAAATCATATACAATATTTTTGATAAAAAGAGTTATATCTACCTTACTTTTTTTAAAATTATGTTCAATTAAAAAATTATTTAGCCTTT
>NW_021369037.1:0-322 GCF_001605985.2 Dendrobium catenatum
TCAAAGTGAATTCAATAAATTTTAAATTTATTATAATATAATTTGTATCAGAGAATTTTACACAATTTTTTATTACCTCTAAAATGAGGCTAATATATATACTCCATAAAAGCTCTGTGAGGAGATTCTGTCATAGGTGACCTTCAAAAGCTTCGTTCATAAACCTTCTTATTTTTTTTTTTAAACCAGTTTTATTAAAATCTAATATATTTTTTTATGCACCATCTTGGTACATATTTGAATTGAAGAATTTTTAAATTAAATTTATGATCATATAAACTCCGATTTCAATAAGCTAGTCTTGAATATCTAGACGAGACAA
>NW_021369038.1:0-275 GCF_001605985.2 Dendrobium catenatum
TCTACAATATAAATATTTTTTAATTAATTTTTAAGGACATTTTTTTATTATGACCTTACAAAAATTTCACTGTTATGCCACGTGGCAATTTTAAGCTGTTGATAGGAAACTTAAGCTTTTAATTAAGATTTAAGTTTTAGTAGTTTCAATCTTCACTTTCGTTAGTTTTTTTTTTTTTTGAAATTTTTAAAAAGTATAAATGTTATCAAAGCATATAAATATGATAATGATCCCAAAGAGAAAGAGAGAGAGAGAGAGAGAAAATATGACTCTGA
>NW_021369039.1:0-226 GCF_001605985.2 Dendrobium catenatum
TCAAAAATCAAATATTATGATTTGATTTGACCCCCCTTGCCTACATCACTTCCTCTTGATATTCCCCAAGAATCGCCGCCAGAAACCACCGGTCGCCGCTCGCCAAAACTCCAAGCCGCCGCCCTCTTCCTCTCTCGTTCACTCTCTCCCTTGATTGGGCAAAGAAATGAGGAAGGGACCGAATGTTTCGGTCCCTTAAGCTCTTTGGAGTGTTGGGAAATGCCAA
>NW_021369040.1:0-1289 GCF_001605985.2 Dendrobium catenatum
CATTTTCAATCCTCAAATTTTTCTCCATCTCTTTAGACTTTTTAAAGTGAGATTCAAGTGAGATGTGTGTGACTTTTAGTGACTTATGCTCTTCAATTAATTCACAATACTTTTTATTTAACTCATCAAATTCATCTAGTAGAGCCGTTTGATTTGAATCAATTATTAAGTGATCCTTAGTCAAAATTGCATGCTCTTTTTGTAACTCCACAAATTCTAATTTTAAGCCTGCATGTGTTTTCTTGAGTTTCCTATATGATGCATGAATTTTTTCAGAAACTTCAACAAGTTGATCGCAGGAAAGTTCACATACCGCTTCTTGATCAAGATGATCGTCTGCCATCAAGCACAATTTTGTTGTCTCATCTTCTGGTTTCATATCCGATGGATTCGATGCAGAATCCACCCAAAAAGCCTTTTGGAGTCTTTTCTTATCCTTCCTGAACTTGGGTTTCTCCTCACCCTTTCCTTTGCTTGAGTGATCTTCAAGTGTAGGACAATCCCCTCTCACATGTCCAAGTTTTCTGCATTCTTAATATACAACATCAGAAGATCCTTTAGAAAATTTTTTATCCTTACCTTTTCTCCAATGATGCTTTTGCTTCTTCCTTAGAAAGTTTCTGAATTGCCTTGAGATGAAGGCAACTTCATCACTATCAGACCCGGAAGAATCGGAGTCAGATTTGTGTGCCTTCAGTGCCACCGTTTTCTCTTTCTTTTTCTCACTTGCATCAAGATTTCTTTGATTCACCCCTTGCTCGTAAGAAATGAGTGAGCCAAGTAAGTTGTCAATCAAATACGTGTTCAAATCCTTAGATTCAATTATAGCAGTGATTTTAGCATCAAAAGAGGAAGGAAAGCATCGTAAAATCTTGTTTACTTTTTCAAAGTTTGAAAGTTCCCTTCCTAAGGCATCCAAAGAAGTAACAATCTGAGTAAATCTCGTATACATTTTAGAAACTGATTCATGAGATTTCATACAGAAAATTTCATAGTCATGCAAGAGAATGTTCAAACGGGATTGTTTAACTTCATTAGTGCCTTCATAAGTGATACACAATTTATCCCAAATTTCTTTACTAGCTTTGCAAGTGGAAACACGCATGTAGTCTTCTGATTTTAAAGCACATAAAAAGCAATTAAGATATTTTACATTCAATTGAGCCAAATCCCTTTCATATAAAGGTTATTCAATAAAAAGAAGTGGAACAGTAATGCCGTTAAGTTTACCAGTTGGAGATGTGTAACCATCCGTAACAAGCATCCACATGCGATAATCATTAGATTAT
>NW_021369041.1:0-252 GCF_001605985.2 Dendrobium catenatum
GGATGCAAAAAGTGCATTTTTAAATGGTGTAATTTAAGAGGATGTTTTTGTAGAACAACCTGCACGTTTTAAAAATTCTAAACACCCTAATCATGTTTTCAAACTGAAAAAGACATTATATGGATTGAAAACGACACCTAGGGCTTGGTTTGAGAGATTGAGCAACTTCATACTTAAAAGAAGTATGGATACAACTCTCTTTTTGAAGAAAATTTGAAAAGATATACTCATTGTGCAAATTTATATTGATGA
>NW_021369042.1:0-546 GCF_001605985.2 Dendrobium catenatum
TCTTAAACCAAGTGATGGAAGGATTCCTTTTCTCATAACCAATTAATTCTTTGAGTTAGGTCATTGATTTCAAAAGACGATTCTACCATAAGAAAATGTCTGAGCTAAGGGTAACCATGATCGGATATTCTACTATCCTATAGATTGATGAAATTATTAACACATTAACTCACAAATTTTTTTAAAACAATCACATGGAATACTATATCATTTTCATGCCTTGGTTAAAAAAAAATAAATAAATCTCTTTGCTTTGCTTTTTTGTTCCCTCCTTTTTGATATGTCAAAAGGGGGAGAAGTTTTTATGATGCTCTCATCAATCCTGAACTTTTACTGCTAAACAATTTTTTTTTTTTCGTAGTGTTTTGCCACCATAAAAAAGGGGGAGATTGTTGCAAACCTATTTTCATGTCTTATGTTTTGATGATTGACAAACACTATTTCTCTTTGACTACTTGTTGCTTCTAACTTTTAAGGAATCAAAGATTGGACGATCAAGAAGAAGCCACTTCAGGATTGCGTAGGTTTAGGGTTGAGTCAGTCTGT
>NW_021369043.1:0-277 GCF_001605985.2 Dendrobium catenatum
TCTAGGAAGGGTATACTCCGCTAACACTGCCCTAGCAACTTCTACCAAAGTTCTATTCTTCCTTTATGCTATACCATTTTGTTTGGGTATTTTAGGGGCTGAGAAATTGTGTTTTATTCCTATCTCTTAACAGAATGACTAAAACCTATCATTTTGGAACTCTCCACCATGATCGCTATGGATTGTTGATGTTTAACAACCTAATTTTCGTTAAATCCATGTGGAGAATACTTTAAATTTCTCAAAAGACTCATTTTTTTGTGCTAAGAATCTTATC
>NW_021369044.1:0-259 GCF_001605985.2 Dendrobium catenatum
TTCCCTCTTCCTCTCTCTCTTTCTCTCTCACTCCTTCTCTCTCCTTTCTCTCTTTATATATATATATCTCTCTCTCCCTAGCTCTCTTTCTCTCTCTCTCCCTAGCTCTCTCTACTTCTCTCTCTCTCACTCTCTCTCTCCCTCCCCCTCTCTCTCTCTTACTCTCATCTATGTTGAAGAAGGCTCATTCATTATATTTTCCCCCGCCAAAGGTTTCTTATTTGTTAAAAACTACAGTTTTAGTCTTAGGTTATAAATA
>NW_021369045.1:0-1020 GCF_001605985.2 Dendrobium catenatum
GAGAGAGTCGCCTTAGATGGTTTGGTCACATAAATCGACTGCCTTCCAATGACCCGGTGATGTGGACATCGATCAGAGGTTCAAGCATGTGTATCACTGGAGATAGCGCAGATCGACGGCTACGATTTAGAGTCTTTACTTTTAATGTATTTTATGTTTTACGTAGTTTTCATTTTCATTTCCTAGTTTACCCCTATGGGGAGTGTTGTCTTATTGTAGCCCAATGGTCATTTGAGTACTTTTATTTCTTTATGTTTGAAGACCTATATATAGTAGTCTCATGCTTTGTAAAAGGGGAATGAATATTTGAATAAAAATTGTTTTTGTTTCCACTTCTTCTTCTTGCATGAGAGCTTGAGAAGGGAGAGAGCTCAAGGGGAGCAAATCGCAAGGCCCACCAGTCGTTGGAAGAGTCCGCGGCTCGTGGTTAAATTCTTCTATCTTCTCGTTCGTGTTTCCTCCATCTTCTTCCCCTCCACCACAAGAAATCCCTTCTAAACCCTTACGGCCGCCGCCCCCTTGAGGAACCCGCCGCCGACCACTTCCACGGCCCCGGCCAGCCACCTTGCCGGCGACTTCCCCCACCCGTCCAACCCCATCTCTACACAAGTTTTAAATTTGAAATTTGAAATTCAAATTTCAAATTCTTTCCTAATTTGGAATTCCAATTTAGGAAAGTTTTCATGACGAATTTCAATTTCAATTTAAAGTTAAATTGGAGCCACTTAACATATTTCCACACCACCACCCCAAATTGGAAACCCCTTCCATTTGATTTCTCCCTCTCCCCCTCTCCACATGCCGCCGGCCATGCATGGCCCCTCCCTTTAATTCTCCAACTAATGCATTAATGACCCCCTTAATTTGAAATTGAATTTCAAATTAATCTTCCCCCCTTTTCATTCAAAATCCTGAAATAAATTTCAGGTTTTGAATTGAAACCCTCTCTCCCTCCTCTAGTGAATCCGCCGTCCCCCCTATTGATGGGCTCCATTAAGTGCTCATTACTCCCCCTTAATT
>NW_021369046.1:0-255 GCF_001605985.2 Dendrobium catenatum
TCTACAAGCTCAACAATTCATTAAACGGTCTAAACCGTCCCTTAAATCGAGGTGAAACTCTAAACCTAGCTCAGGACACTTAGGTTTAATTAGCGTTTTGATAAACTCGTATTTAATATCAAAGATAGATCCCCAAGTTTTCTGTTCATAATATAAATCTAGATTTAAAATTTCGTTGATTTTCATTAACTGGATCGAGCGAACGAGCCGTTTTTGTATCCAGGGTTTCGGGTTCTTCTTTAAGCCCAGGTCTGC
>NW_021369047.1:0-1069 GCF_001605985.2 Dendrobium catenatum
AAATTAATTGAGTGGTTGTTTATTTGAATAATTAATTTAATTAATATTTTCCATCAACTACTTTGTGCCATTGTTATAGTGGGTTTGAGAAACAAGATCTCCTTAGGACATATGGCCTCGCAGCTCAAGATAGTCCATCCTATAACTAGGTTGATTTAGTTAAATTAAAGATTTATTTTTGGTTAAATAATTAACAATCAATTGATTTTAAAGCTTTACACTCCATTGAATCCATTCATGGTATTGTCATAGTAGCCTCAAGGAACCACATGTATTCTTAGGACATGTTGCCCCATAGCTCAAGGCAGTCCATCCTACTTCTTCATTGAAGTGTTTATTATATATTTGGGGGTTAGTTAACTAATTTTAATAATTAAATTGATGTTTTCTAGAATTTTGATCAATCATTAAATTTTTGGTATTTTATGAATTATTTAGTTTATTAAATTAAGGGGAAAAAATTTAACTTTTTGGTTTATGTTAATTTCTTAAGTTTTATCATATTTTTTAAATACTAGACACTAAGGTATATAAAGTAAACTCTAAGTTTGGTGGATTTGAATTTTTAAAATTTTAAATAGGTAATTATGTAGTAAGCTGCATGCTTTCCACTAAGGCTCAACTTGATTGTGTGGACCACCGAAAGAGCACAGCTATGGCTGAAAGATTATAGAGGGGTATATGACCGCACCTACCCCGGGGGATAGATACAATCATGGGCCTCCATGCTCCTCAAAAACATGCTGATGGAAGGACAAATTAGACCCTACATATAATTAACCATGGAGGATAGCGGCTCTCGCCTACGCACCTCTATGGGTTAATATGCATGGACTGATCATAATCACGGGTTTCCCCACACCCGATACATCAGCTCGGGTGGGTTTAGTAGATGTGGAATTCAGTTTCCCATAGGCACAAGCCCCCGTGGTTAATTACATCTTAGGACGAAGCCCAAGAAAACTCTTGATTAAGGATTATACATTATCCTTTTCATATATGGGATTGGCACATAGGGCTAAGACTAGAAGGTCCTACTTAAAGGGAAAGAAAGGTTCAAATGACTTAG
>NW_021369048.1:0-555 GCF_001605985.2 Dendrobium catenatum
GTTAGATCATTGTTAATGGTGGGCTTGGTCAAATATCAAAAGATTGGGAAGATGAGCCTCGAATGCCAATTGTTAATGGGCGTCAGATGGTGATCCTTAAGAGACATCAGCCAGTGATTATAGGGTATGCTAAAATTTAGATGATGGCCGATGGTGGAGCTCATAGTTCTTTTGATAGGACAGAAGATTGGGCAATAGGGAAGATAAGCATTGGATGTTGGTACCTGATATGCATTATACACTATTTATTAGAGGCATCAAATAAAAAATCATGAAGTAATGTAAGAAGTTAGTTGATAGTGAATCGTAGGATTTTTTGTTCTCATGTTAGTTCTCCTAATTATAAGGGAGATCAAATGATTGCACATACAAGGAGCATCAAATCTTAGTAGTCGATGGATTTTTTTGGTTGGTTGTTAATGTGCATTGGATAGTGATTATTACGGAACATCCTACGATGATTAGAATGTAGATTGATGTTAGTCAATGACCGACATCAATATTAATTAACGACCAATATTAGGTGATGACAATTAGAGATCTAAAATTCTTCAA
>NW_021369049.1:0-274 GCF_001605985.2 Dendrobium catenatum
CTCGCCACTCTCTATCTGCCTCCCCGTAAAAATGGGATTGTGCCAAAGAATGTGCTATATTCCACGGGAGTTCGTGAATAGGAGAATCATGACTGGGATTGCAAGCTCCTCGACTCCGAGGAATTATTTCCTACGAGGCTACCTAGATTCAATACCAAAAATATTCAGAGAATGCTACGAAAGCAAATCAATATTCATACTATCAAACGATAACTTCGTACAAGTTTGGGCCTCTGATATGGAAGGAATCCGCGTCCACTACGACATAAGGATA
>NW_021369050.1:0-390 GCF_001605985.2 Dendrobium catenatum
GGCATTAAAAGCAAGCAACTCAGAAAGTGAAAGCTCTATAGGGGAGGAAGAGGATGAGATAGCGCTGATGACTCGACAGTTCAAGAACTTCCTGAAGAAAAAAAATAAGCGTCATCAGAACTGCTGGAATAAAGGTAAGAGCTTGAGGTCCAATAAGGTTTCATCTAATACAATCTATTTTGAGTGCAGAAAGCCAGGTCACCTTCGATCCGATTGCCCCAATCTAAAGAGCCAACCAACTAAGGAGAAAGGTGATGATAAAGCCAAATACAGGAAAGAAAAGATAAAGACACAAAAAACTTTTTAGGCCGACTTTGCCTCAGAATCATCAAAAGAAGAAGCAGAGGAGAAAATAATAAATTTGTGTCTTATGGCTAATGATAACCTTGA
>NW_021369051.1:0-230 GCF_001605985.2 Dendrobium catenatum
GAACTAATCCATCTTCAGTTTCTTCTTCTTCTCCATTACCAATTCTAAGTATGAATTCACAAAATAAAGGATCTAATCTTGCTCTCATATTTTCCTTTAATCTAAAAACTTCCATGTCTGGCCATAAATATGACTTTACCAAACTATAATTAATAGTTTCCAATCTTGATGCACGTCTGACCACTGGTAATACTTGTCGAAAATCACCTCCAAATACAATAATTTTACCA
>NW_021369052.1:0-290 GCF_001605985.2 Dendrobium catenatum
AGTGATGGTGAAATAGATGGGGATATTATCAGTAGACTTCAAGTTGGATGGTTGAAGTGGAGGAATGTATCAGGCTTGTTGTGTGATACAAAAGTCCCCCTCAAACTTAAGGGAAAATTCTATAAGATGGTGGTGAGACCTGCAATGCTTTTTGGTGCCAAATGTTGGCTATTAAAAGAGAAGCATAAAACTAAGTTAAATGTTGCAGAGATGATGATGCTCAGGTGGATGAGTGGCTTTACCCTTAGAGATAGGATACAAAATGAGCATATACTTGAAAAGATTCGAGT
>NW_021369053.1:0-523 GCF_001605985.2 Dendrobium catenatum
GCTGACAAAGGAAATCTAATAATCCACTGAATAATCATTTTTGGTAAAGAGATATGTATGCATGAGTATGGAAAGACAATCCAAATAATCTTCATTCTCATCTTTTTTGTAAGAAGAAGAAGAAGTATAAGGGGAAGAAGAAGAAGAAGGAGAAGAATGAGAAGGGGAAGATATACCTTGCAAAGGAAGAGAGGATTCGCTCGGGTTGCAGTCAAAGCAGGTCGCGAAAATGACATCGGGCTCGGCTAGGGCAGAACATCGTCGGGCTCGCTCCCAAAGGTGGAGTCGGACGGGTGAGAGGGAGAAGACAAGTAGTATACCTGCTCGGGAAGAGTTCGGCTAAAGCCAGTGATTGACGGATCGGCGCCTATGGTCGCTACAGCTCGCGGATGGGGCTGAGTAGGCTGGCGTCGGGTTCGGTCTCCCCTGGCTCACGCGTGAGAGGGAGATGGAGGCTTCGGTCCTCCTCAGATCTGCAAACTAGAGGAGACGGGGCTGCTTCGGCTCTGGCCTTCTGCGAACC
>NW_021369054.1:0-1361 GCF_001605985.2 Dendrobium catenatum
TCTCGTAGCTGAGGCGGCAACTTTTTTTTTTTTTTAATTTCTTGGCGAATATTTTCTGCCAGAACTTTTTCTGATGGCTTTTTTCGCCCGAAAATTATTTCCTAAATGGCTTTTACCCGTGGAAAATTTCCGTCAGAAAGCCCTCAAAAATATAGTTTTTGCCATAAATTAGCAATTTCCACCGAAAAAATTATCCGGACTTTGGGAATTTTTCAATAGTGTAATAACTCAAACCTAAGTGCAATGCTTCGAGCTAATAATTTTTTTTTACAAAATCCTTAAGGGGCGTTTCTATTTTTATCTATTTTGATTTCTAAATTTCATGTCTTGTTTATTTTATTTATTCCTTCATTTCATAGTATTAGTTTTAATCATAGTATTATGAGAATTTAACTGATGTTTTTTGGCATAAATTAATTTGGCATAATGAGATGGAGAATCATAACCATTTATTTTTTTAATGTGATTTCTCATTTTTGGTAATCTCTAACTTACTTTCATATATGGACAAGTTTTTTTTTAGGCCTACTTTATTGTAACTTATGGAGTATTTTGATCTTATACAGGGATTTTTTGACAAAGAGAAAAAATGTATTCATTTTGTTATCTCCTCTTTGGTTTACTTTTTTTGGATTGAAAGAAATAAAAGACGTTTCACTGGAAATTGGGTCTCTCCCTCCCTCGACTCTCTGCTATAACGTTAGAAATGTTGTCACTGTGAAAGTCTTGAAATGGAAAAATTTTGAGTTACAGAGAAATTTTCCTAATATTCTTTTACTAATATGGTTTTTTTTTTCTTTATGTTGCCGAACTGCTGATCTGCTGAACTACTATATGGATGATGATGACTGAAGCCAACAGTTTAGAGCTTTCTATGATTGTTCTTGCTCGGTATCAAGCTTACAGATAGAATTTCATTAATCCCAGGTTTCTGCTGCCATCAACGAAAGTTCTTATGCCTTTCTTTGCATATGCTTGGCCTTGCGGCTACATGGGAGGAGGGGATATGCAACTTTGATTATTATTGTGGGAAGTTGTTGTGTTTTTTTTCTTCGTGAGTCTGTTTGTTGGCTTGAGGCCAAATTGTGTTCTTTATCATTCTATCTTATGTATGGAATGATTGTTTTTGTTTTTAGTTTTTTCTCTTCTTAGGTTTATTGTTTTCTTTTTGGTTGTTATGTAATTTCTTCTTTTTATTAATAAAATGGGCTCTGCCCCAAATTTAACCATAAAAAAACAAACTAGACTTTCCCAAAACGAAGCATATAACTTCTGTTTATATAACAATCAGCATTTACAATTGAGTAAACCTAAAACTATTACCTTTTTTTTTAACAAAAACAAATTTCATTCCAAAAGAA
>NW_021369055.1:0-270 GCF_001605985.2 Dendrobium catenatum
AGGTCGTGGGTTTATTAGGTGAGGACACTAGACGTAAGTCTAAGTTTGAACGTCAGTTAAATGACGCCACGTAGCAACCTGAAGACCCGCCAACCCGACTTGTCGAGAAGTCAAAACAACGCACGTTCGTTTCTAATTATCGTGTGGCCCAACGATTCGACAACCCGACCAAAAAATTAATTAAAAGAAAATGAAAGAAGACCGCGGGCCACTATCGAAAAATTTCAAAATCGAAGCTTTTCAGTTTAACTGGCATTATTCATCGTCGGA
>NW_021369056.1:0-2525 GCF_001605985.2 Dendrobium catenatum
CTCCAATGCCAATGGCTCTTCCTTACCTATTCACCACACTGGTCAAGGCCTCCTTTCGCTACCTGACACTCCTCGTAAGCTCTAATTACACAACCTTATTCACGTTCCCTCTCTCACTCACAACCTCCTATTTGTTTCAAAATTAATTTCAGATAACTTTGTCTCAACTTGTTTTGATGCTGATGGGTTCGAAATCAATGATATTCAGGATCAACGACCGCTTCTTCGTTGGCATCTACATAATGGCCTCTATCAAATCTGGATGTCTCTTGACCACCCACCCACCACCGTCACTGCTACTACCGCAAATACTCAACTATGGCACGCTTGATTAGGCCACCCAAATAAACATCTTCTTTCCATTCTTGCTCAACACATGCCCGATCTAAGCAATGTATCAAATTCTTTTATATGCACATCTTGTAATGTGGCTAAGAGCCACAAACTTTCTTTCAATAAAAGCATTACGATTTCTTCTTCACCTTTTGAGTTAATCCACTCGAACTTTGGGGGACCAGCTCTTCAAAATTATTTAGACTGTTTTTGTTATTATGTAATTTTTATCGACGACTTCACGTGCTTTTCATGGATATATCTAATGCATTATAAACACGAAACCCTTGCTAAGTTCAAACTATTTTGTAATCTAATTAAAAATCAACATGGTTGCACTCCTAAGAAATTTTGCTCCGATGGCGGAGGCGAATACACAAGTCATGCTTTCAAAAAATATATGCAAGAACTTGGTATAACACATCAATTGAGTTGTCCTCACACACCCGAACAAAATGGCCTCTCTGAGGGCAACCACTAGCACCTACTTAACCTCACTCGAACACTTCTACATGCCTCCAACCTCCCAAATATCTTTTGGGCAGAAGCTCTGTCAACGACCAATTACCTCACAAATCGTCTTCCCTCTAAATCAATCTCTCTTCACTCACCATACCAAAGACTCCGTGGCACGTTACCCACATACTCTCACATTCACACCTTTGGATGTCTCTGCTTCCCATGGTTGCAATCATACACCTCAAACAAATTAACTTCACGCTCTCAAGAATGCACCTTTCTTGGCTATTCAACACTCCATAAAGGTTATAAATGTTTTCATCAAAAATCGGGAAAACTCTACATCTCTCACCATATAGTGTTCTACGAAATCACATTTCTTTACAAATCGTCATCTCTCACACCATCATCTCCAACTCACTCTCAAATTCCCACCACCTCTCCCCTACTTCTTATCCCTACCTTCATGGTCTCTTTCCCTCAAACTGATAGTTCTCCACCTTCAAACCCATCCACCACTCCCAACATCTCACCTATCATTCCAGAAACTCACGCAGAACAATACTACTCCTACTACCAACCAAAACTTCACTCAAAATTCTTCATCTAACTGTGCCACTACTTCTAATCCCTCCCAATCTAGCTCCATTCACCCAAACCATCCGATGCAAACTAGGCTAAAGTCCGATATCTCCAAACCCAAACAGATGTTACCTCTAACAACTACCACTCCATCTCCTTCAACTCCCATCACATACACCCAGGCCGCCAAATCAGCACATTGGCGCAAAGCCATGACAGATGAATTCAACGCTCTTCAATAACAAAATACATGGTCCCTTGTGCTCACTCCTCCAAACAAATCCGTTCTTGGCTGTAACTAGACATTCAAAACTAAACTTTTACCTACAAGAAAGATAGATAGTTACAAAGCACGCCTCGTCGCTCTTGGCTATAATCAAATACTTGGCGTCAACTACAATAAAACTTTTAGCCCCGTCGCTAAAATGCATGCGATCCGCTTTCTCCTCACCTTAGAACTTCATCGGAACTGGCCAATACATCAACTAGATGTCTCCAACACATTCTCTCACGGTGATCTTCCGGACGATATCTACATGCGCCAACCACCCAGATTCATAAACCCGAAACTACCATAATTCGTATGCAAACTTCAAAAATCTCTATATGGGCTCAAGCAGGCACCCTGCCAATGGTTCAGAAACTTACATATTTTCTACAATCACAAGGATTCAGGTTTAGTCGTTTCGACCTATCTCTCCTACTTAATCAGCAACACACTCATATTTATATATTGATTTATGTGGACGATATACTTCTCATAGGGAATGATAAAACTATTATTTAGTCTAAACTAAAGCTCCTCAATACTCAATTTGCTCTCAAACAGCTTGGCCAAATCTCTCTATTCCTTCGTATTCAAGTCCTTCGAACAACCTCCGGCTACTTCCTTACGCAATAGCACTTCACCAAGAAAATCATACACGACGTTGGCTTTGACGACTACAAACCTGCACCAACACTTATCACTCCGAAATCCAAACACCAATCCAGCAATCTCCAGCCATTTCAAGATCCTACTCTCTACCGTCGCCTTGCGAGATCCCTCCAATACATATCTATAACGCGATCGGACATCGCCTTTGCCACCAACCTCGTCTGTCAACGGATGCAATGTAAAATCCTTAAAAAGCTGATTTTTTTTTGTGCTG
>NW_021369057.1:0-300 GCF_001605985.2 Dendrobium catenatum
CCGTTGTCTATACTTAAAAAACTGGACAAATTAAGCAAAGAGTTTCTATGGAATAAATGTGATGGTAATAATGGTTTGCACTTTGTAGCTTGGAAAGAAGTATGCAAACTGGAAAACCATGGAGGACTTGGCATACATTCTGCAGTTGATTCAGTAGAACCTCTTAGAGCTAAATTGGTTTGGAAATTCTTAAACGAGCCAAATTTGTTACTTAGCAGAACTATATCAGCTAGATATGGTAAAATTGGTTGTGATGAGGAAAAAAGACAAAACCCATCTTCAACTTGGAAATTATTCCTT
>NW_021369058.1:0-737 GCF_001605985.2 Dendrobium catenatum
CTCCTAACCGGGTCATCGGAAGGCCGCCGTTTTATGCATGGTTTTCAAAACCGGACCGGACCGGCCAGTTTGACCGGTTTAACCGCGAACCGGTCCGGCGGGCGGTCCGGGTTGCCAAATGAACCGTCTGCAAGCGAAACCGGTAAAAACCGGTCAAGAACCCGGTTGAACCGGTGAACCGCCGAACCGGACGGGTTTTGGAGAACCGGCCGGTTCTACAATTGGCGAATCTCAGCCGTTTAAAAAAGACCACACGGCGTGTAATGAGGCTGGGAAACGCTCTGCCCTAAATAGCGTTTCAAAATATAGATGGATTTCTTTTCGGCTCTTCCTCTACTCCCGCTCGAAGTCGACGACCGAAGCAAAGCAGGCAAGCAGCGGCTGCTCGAAGTCGACGACCGAAGCATCCCAACTGCGGCGAACTCCCCCGTCCTCCGACCATCCTATCCACGGCGAACACCTCCGACCATCCCATCCGCGGCGTCCTCCTATCGTGAGATTTAAATTTTTTTTTTTCAACATCTTTTTCTCTCTTTGAATTAGTTGGATACTTGGATGACTTTCTTTCTTAATAACAACAGCACATCATCCAAGTCGTCGGCGAACTCCTCCGGCGATCCTAGCCTAGCCGCTGGTTTACATTTATAACCGTGAGGTATAAATTTTTTTTTCTTTTTGGATCTTCCTACACTCAAATCTATTTTTTTTTTTTTTCTTTTTGGATCTTCAATGAAAAT
>NW_021369059.1:0-212 GCF_001605985.2 Dendrobium catenatum
ATTAAATAAGTATAATTTAAAAAAAAAATAGAACTAATAAGTCATTTAACTAGAATTTGTGCTTAAAATGATTAATATTAGCATGTCGAGTCAGGCGTCGAAGACGTTTATCAGTCACCGAGAGAGGAGATGAAAATACCTTCACTACAAAGAGAAATGAAAATGAGAATATTCGATGAATAGGTATTAAGTGCGGACGTTGATTTGGTATT
>NW_021369060.1:0-311 GCF_001605985.2 Dendrobium catenatum
TGTTTTTGTCTATTACTTTCTTTTGGCAAGTTTTTGCCTTGCAGGTGATCGTCTTTTTGAATGAAGTTTCTATTATGAGAAATTGCTATTCTGAGGAGCCGGTTAATCTTTTTTGTACCTTTATGGTTTTTTGGGTTATCGTGCGTGTGCACCGTAGAATGTACCTATGTTTTTGTGTACTTTTGCTTAGTAGGGAATTCAAGCTCGTAGGTTATTCTTTTCCTTTTATTTTTGTAGCTCTTCAGAGTAGTAGTGAGCTTGAATTCTCTTTAAGGATCTTGTAATCATTATTTTATATTAACATGTAGGCC
>NW_021369061.1:0-274 GCF_001605985.2 Dendrobium catenatum
AGCTTATCAGATTCACGGAGGATCCAGGATCGATTAGAATTCGACTGATGATCAGCTTATCGCTCTCTACAGTAACATACAGAGGGCGGTTATGGTCTGCAGTCCCAAGCATCATGTCCTCTTCGGAGAAAGTAATGAATGGCTCATTTCGAGCTTGCAGAACCTCAGTCAAACTTCGTTAAGCAAAATATGCCTCGTATCTTTCAGGATCTTTGAGATCCTGAATCAGAGTCTCCTGAAGGTCTTTAGACATTACCAAGGCGTCGTATATGCT
>NW_021369062.1:0-245 GCF_001605985.2 Dendrobium catenatum
CTAGGGACTCTCAATGCAATCTGGTTATAGCGGCGGGTTGGAAAATCTCACATTGGGATAGCACGCTGGTTGAGCTAATGGCAATTCAATAAATAAGTCGGATCACTCAAGACTGGATGTTTGATCTTGATGGGGTCATTATCGAGGGTGATAATGCGAGCGTGATTGACTTCATGCATAAATGCCATCATATCGAGACATGGAAGCTGAGGCCGGAGGAGGGGGAAAGATTTAACTGGCTTAAA
>NW_021369063.1:0-264 GCF_001605985.2 Dendrobium catenatum
TTGGATGATCCAATAAGAACTGGTAAATGCATTTTTTGTAAGTTAAAATGCACCATTTATTATTGCATATCCTAAAGATGATGTTAATAATTATTCTTAATTTTTATTTTCTCAAAGAGAATATTTTTTATTTACATGAGGTCTTAAATCTTCTACGAAGGTAAGCCTTCACAGTTTATTACATCATAGGAAGTTTTAAGTTTCCTAGGAATACTCTTAATTAAAATAATAGTAGAAATTTTATTTATTTTTATTTCCGAGAGT
>NW_021369064.1:0-608 GCF_001605985.2 Dendrobium catenatum
ACGTATGTTTTTTGCTGATGAATCGGTGCAATGATGCTGACGTTTTATTTCAACCGGAAATACCGGCAGAAAACGCGACGGAAACAAGTCGAAGCTTTAGTTACGGCGCACCTTACGACGTCTTATCCGCCGGAATTTCCGGCTCCGGCGACTAAAGGGCGCCGAAAACAAGTCGTAGCTTTAGTTACGGCGAACCTTACGCCGGTATTTCCGTCAGATATGTACGTCGTAAATTCCAGCGTATATAACGCCAGAATAATCTGTTAAGAAACGACATTTTGGCTAACACATTTTGCACCGGTAATGCGTCGGAGAGTGCGCCGGAAAGGTTTCCGGCGTCTTAGAAACGTCGGAAGACATTTTTCGACGCGCACCAAACCGGTGTACGAAATTCCGACAGAAATGCGCCGGAAACCAAGAATTTTCGTCGTATTTTACGTATTACCGGTGGATACGTTCCGCCGGTAATATCGGGTTTTCCTGTAGTCTATGATGCACGGACACGGACACGGCGACACGGACACGACACGACACTGACACGAGACACGGCTTTTTTTGAAAATATAGGACAAGGGTACGGCGCGGACACGGCAATACATTTTTTTATA
>NW_021369065.1:0-392 GCF_001605985.2 Dendrobium catenatum
ACTAGAGAGACATTTGCATATTATGCTAGAGAATGAACCTTGGTGTATCTCAATGTTTTCTTTTTTTATGGATGTTCTCACTAGGCATTTGCAAGAGAATGAACCTTAGTGTATGCTTTTGCTTTGTTTTGGAAGTTCTCACTAGAAATTTGTAATATAATGTATCTTGGTTTATGCTTTTAATTTGGCTTTGCTATTGGTGTTCTCACTAGACATTTGCAAGAAAATGAATCTTGGTGTATGATTTTTGCTTTAGTTATGGATGTTCTAACTAGACATTTGCAAGAAAATGTACCTTGGTGTATTCTTTTTTGCTTTTTAATGGATGTTCTCACTAGATATTTGCAAGAGAATATACCTTACTTGGTGTATGCTTTTTACTTTAGTTATGG
>NW_021369066.1:0-781 GCF_001605985.2 Dendrobium catenatum
TATTTCGTACTGGATCAAACCATCCACAATTGAAGAGATACACAATATTCCTGTGATCGGGAGATTCCACCTCTATTATTTCTTGTAATAATCTATTCAGAATCATCCCCTGTATGGGTGTTCCCTCTTACACATACGCCAGAATTTTCTGTCTTCCAACCTTCACACCAATTTTTTGTTTGGAATTTATAACTGTTGACCACAAATATTTGATAACATTTTACTAATCTATTTGGTCCCCAAGCTAACTCTGATAACCTTGAATACTGCGAACTATCTTCAGTGTGCATCTTTAATTGTACAAGAGGTTATTGTTATTAATATTAATTGTAGACATAACTCATTAATTAAGACTAATTATTCAAAATATATCATATTTTTAAATCAAGCAGTGAATTATTTTTCCACTATCTTTTGAACTTCTTCTTGTTCTGATGTACTAAGACCATCAATGAACCTCCTACAAATAAACATCTTGAGTTTTGAACAAAGTTTAAAAGAAAACTAAAAATATAAACAACTTAACTCATACTTACTCGAGATACGGCTCAACTTCATCACAGTTAAGTAAGATGTATAATGTAATAACTGTCATATCCTTATCGGTCAAATAGCGCACGGTGTTAGCGCCTAAAGGCTCCCTAATTCCACTGAATACAGATATATTAGAGGATTTACCAACATTTTGAGGTGCTGAACTTTCACTTGATTAAAACATTGTTTCAAAATAATACGAGCTAAACCGAGTTGTCTCGTATGTTAAATATGCTTCACAGATAGA
>NW_021369067.1:0-287 GCF_001605985.2 Dendrobium catenatum
TTAAAATTCTTATTTAATTAAGATATTTTTAAACTTCCAATTCACCCCAATCTTGGTTAGCCTCGGGACAAGTTCTTTAGGGTTTAGCAACCCTCACAAACTTTAAGGGAGAGCTTGAGAGAGAGAGAGAGAGATCCTTATGAGGGAGAGTTAAGAGGGATTCGTAATGGTTGTTGCAAGAAAGGTGTTCATCATCTTCTTTAGGGTTTAACAACCCTCTTGGTTAGCCTCGAGACTAGTTCTTTAGGGTTCAACAACCCTCACAAACTTTAAGACATAGCTTGAGA
>NW_021369068.1:0-348 GCF_001605985.2 Dendrobium catenatum
CTCTCATTTTCTATTCTTCTGGAGGAGGAGGAGGAATACCACCAAAAAGGTTAAAGTAGGAGGCCATTAACATAACATTGGTATTCATTTCATGTACTTTATTTCTGATACTACCAATGTCCTGTTGTTGCTGCATAAGTTGAGCATCAATTTGATCAAATCTTTGATCAACATGAGTCTCAAGTCTATCAAACTTCTCAATCAGATTCTGATAATCTGATTGAGGTGCAGAAATTTGCTCTCCTTCTTCTTCTTCTTCAGAAGCACTGGCATGTGCTTTCCCTTTTTCCTCCTTGATGGATTTTTTAATTTTTTTATTAAAGAAAATCAAACAAAACATTCAAAACA
>NW_021369069.1:0-295 GCF_001605985.2 Dendrobium catenatum
ATTTGTGTAATTATATATTACAAATTTTAAAATAAATATATTAACCTAATAAGATTTTTTTAAGCTATAGTTTTAATAGAGTAGGTTTATCATTCTTTTATGGAGAGGTGCAATTAATTTTTTTCAATCAAGTGTTCTTTTTTGTGCATAACTGTAGATCTATTATTTATGAACGAGAATCATCATTAGTACATCGAGAGGTGCATTAGTACATCATTAGTACAATGAGAATCATTATTTTTTTTCAATCAAGTGTTTGTTTTATAATTTTAAGTCAATTGGTACTTATGAGTCT
>NW_021369070.1:0-283 GCF_001605985.2 Dendrobium catenatum
CAACTTCGTTCATTACAAGGACAACTTGCATTTATACGGCGATTTATCTCAAATCTATCGGGCAGATGTCAACCATTTGCAAAACTGATGAAAAAAGATGTACATTTTAAATGGGATGATGAATGCCAAGAAGCTTTTGATAGTATCAAGAGATATCTGTTAAGCCCGCCCATCCTTACAGCACCAATTCCAAGGAAGCCTCTTATCCTATACACCGCAGCGTTGGAAGAGTCCCTTGGAGCATTGCTAGCTCAGCACAATGAAGAAGGCAAAGAAAATGCAC
>NW_021369071.1:0-200 GCF_001605985.2 Dendrobium catenatum
CTGGTAGATTTCTGTCCTATCCTCATTTTAGGCTATTCTGCTATTATTTAAATATTTAATTACAATATTTATCTTGAAATACAATTTTTTTTTTAAATCATTTTGAAACCTCGATTGGGTGGTAAGTGGGTCTCCCTTATATTTATGTAGATATGAACTGACTTATTTTTAAATTAAATTATTTTTCAAAGATTATATAT
>NW_021369072.1:0-349 GCF_001605985.2 Dendrobium catenatum
TCTCGGAGGCGTATCCGTATTCGACGCGTGTCCGATACAGCATGCCTCATAAATAGGCGTATCCGTGCAACATAGGTTACATGTCAGGTTCAGTTCCAACCTGGAACTAACCCAGCACTATTTGGGTCACAGCTCGAACCCGACCCGTTTTTGAAAATGAGTCAGTTTTTCGAACTCGAACCCAAACCGCTTTAGGTTTGGGTCAACCCGGCATGACCCAAAACTCCAGCATACACGAGCACATGCAGCATGGTGGCATATGCGAAGAGGGGAAGTGAGACGTGAACGGCGGTATGTCGGACGAGGATATACGGGAAGCTGAAGTGGGACGCCAGACACGGGCAACAGG
>NW_021369073.1:0-215 GCF_001605985.2 Dendrobium catenatum
TCTATTTAAACCTCAAGAGCAGATTATTAAAGGTAAATGTGGTGGGGATTCATTTATTGGAGAAGGTTTCAAAATTGGAAGAAGAATGAAAAATTATTATGTCACGTTGGAGATCACAATAGTGTACATAATAAAGCTAAACAAAAATGTGAAGATTTAATAAAGAATCAAGAACAGAGTGTTCGTGCTTTATGGTTAAGTAAAATATCTCTTTA
>NW_021369074.1:0-406 GCF_001605985.2 Dendrobium catenatum
GAGAAATTTGATATTAAATATACAATCTCAAAATCGAGCATCTCATTATAAATAATATACTGTCCCTTAAGGCAAAGATATCGTTTGCTAATATATTCAAAAGATGAAATTGAAAGTTGTCGTCCTGATTATAGTAATTGAATTCAAATAAAAATCGCATATGATCTCGAAGGGTCGACATGATATTCTATCAATATTCAACAACTATAATCCGGATGGAAGATCATTAATTTCACATTTCATGTCATAATAACGAATGATGTATCTCTCCAAAGACAGAAAATATCACTTATTATTGATCAATTGAACATGATGATACTGATCATTATCGGCTTGATTTTTCCAAAGAATACTAGTTCTGAATTTTTTATTTTATTTTAAAAAAGGCGAATATGGGTTCTAAATC
>NW_021369075.1:0-201 GCF_001605985.2 Dendrobium catenatum
CGTTTGCACCCGGGTCAGTTCGGGTTCGACCCGAACCTGACCCGTAACCCGAAATTGACACCCCTACCTCTAACTGTAATCTCTCCATATCTCGTATCAGATAATCATCAGAAGTGAGCTGAATACCTGATAATCCAGAAGACTTCCTACTCAAAACATCTGCTACCACATTAGCCTTACCAGGCTGATACTGAATAGACA
>NW_021369076.1:0-800 GCF_001605985.2 Dendrobium catenatum
TATATATAACATATATAAGTTACTCTATGAAAGTTTAGTAGTTGCAAAGTTATTCTCTTTTATACACTACAAAATTATAAATTTAATCAAAAAACTTTAGAATTTTTGTACTTTCAAAAATTAAGATATGCAGTATATAACCTATTTTAATTCAGACAACTTTCAGAACTAGGTAGATGGCAAAAATAAACCAAAGTTGCCCAAACATCAATTTCACACTTCTGCTTTTCTTCATTGTTAAAATCCCAGAGAAAGGAAGCATTAGTTTCCTTCGATTCTTCATTCTTCTCTCCCATTTCTCCTCTTCTCTAGACGAAATGAAGCTGCACACCCGACCTCCTCCTCTACCTCCCGTTAACCAAAGCCCTCCAACCCGAAGCCCTAGCTGACCTCCATCCTTCGGCTCCTTCGTTGTTGGTCGACTTTGGCTCCTTCATTGTCATTCGACTTTGCTCCTTCAACGACATTCCTTTCCCATCGGATTGAAAGTTAAACCATTTTGACCTAAATTAATGATAGGTACTCGCTCACTGTGAATGTAACTTCTCCATGTCACGTGCGTATTCCGCCAAATCCCATAAATTCTGTTATCGAACAACCCCTTAGGGCAAGGAAAGGGGAAAATAAAGGATTTAACTCTACCGTGAGAATGAACAAATCCTAAATCCCTAAATCTTGCTCTAATCTTGCACTAATCCTATTTAAATATCACTTCTCTAATTAAGTAAAATTAATTATTTTTATTTATATTTGATTATTACTAAGAATAAGTAGTTATGATTAATTAATTATTTTAATTA
>NW_021369077.1:0-479 GCF_001605985.2 Dendrobium catenatum
AATTCAGGTCAACGGGTAGGGTTCGGGTCGAGCCCGGAACTGACCCGGCACTGTTCGGGTCAACCCGAACCAGACCTGTTTTTAAAAACGGGTCAGTTTTCAGACCCGAACCTAACCCGATTCGAGTTCAGGTCAACCAGACCTGACATGAATGACCCAAAGTTGACCTAAAATTGCTAGTTTTCTAGTAAAAAAAATATATCAAAACAGGTTAATCTCGGGTTTCTGAGTCAAATAGGAGTTTTCGTGTCATTTTCGGGTCATTTTCGGTTTGCTAGGTCAACCCGAACCCTACCAGATTTTTAAAACGGATTGATTTGTTGAACTCGAATCCGACCTGTTTCGGGACCGGCTGGGTTGACCCTAACCCGGATTTTTCCGGATCGGTTTGAGCAGTGTTTCAGGTCGTGTCAAAAATTGACACCCCTAAGTTTTATATAATAAACAATAAGAAAGTCATCCCATACTTCGGCTTCGTT
>NW_021369078.1:0-303 GCF_001605985.2 Dendrobium catenatum
CAGTGGAGGAGAGAACAGAAAAAACCCTAAGCGCGACTTTAGCTTTGCTTCATTTGAAGCCTTTGTGTAGTGCCCCTATCAAACCATTATTATTATTATTATTTTTCACGGGAAATAAATATTTTTATTCATGATAAGCATGTTGAATGGCTTTGTTATTTTTTACTCTTCCATGAAATTGAAGACTCATAAAATATATGTACCAATTTATGACTCTTCGTTAAGTATAAGAGCACCCGACTTAAATCAACATCACTATACACCACAAGATGAACAAAAGAAACTTTTGGAAGAACAAACTAA
>NW_021369079.1:0-274 GCF_001605985.2 Dendrobium catenatum
CCGCTATGTTGGCTCTACTAGGCCGTGTTGCTTCTCCTAACTCTCTATACAAATGGGCTAAAACTGCTCCTCCAAGAGAGTACGTACTGAATACTGCTAAATCCTCCATAATAGTCAGGTATTGTAAATGTATCTCTGAACCTGAAGTATCTGGGAGAAGGTGACAACCTAATATGAACAAAATGTAAGCCCGAACATGCCTCCAAAAATTCATATCATTCAGGTCCAAGTACGAGCCACGCCAAAATGTCCAACGCAGCCATCTGAGGGGAAC
>NW_021369080.1:0-258 GCF_001605985.2 Dendrobium catenatum
TAGAAACATTCGGTCAGAGGACCTAATAATTGTTCCTGCCGAAGGGGCTATTTGGTAATAAGTAATATTTAATAAATTTGGTAAATTCAAATTTAATAAATTCTGAGGATATTAAATCAGAAAACTATTTGGTATAACAAATTTTAAATTCTGAGATACTGTTTGGTAACATATAATTAAAAATAAAAATTAAGGTGTTATGAATTTAATAACATGTTAAATATAAGTTATTCATTAATTATTCTTTACCATATTAGT
>NW_021369081.1:0-243 GCF_001605985.2 Dendrobium catenatum
AATGATGAATGACATGTTTTGTAAATGAATTCTGTAACTCTTCATGTTTAGGGACAATCTTTATGTGTGATAGACCCGTTAGAATCCTTTTTGATACTGGAGCGTCACACTCCTTTGTTTCAGAAGAGTTTGTGAGATCTGCAAGTTTGCTTCATACTGTTATGATTAAGACTCTGTCAGTTCTAATGCCTAATGGAAAATCAGTAGGAAGCTAAGCAGAGATGTCTAGTGAAGTTGAGGATT
>NW_021369082.1:0-271 GCF_001605985.2 Dendrobium catenatum
CTTCGTGGCACCATCCTAATTCACACTCGCTAGTGGAGGAGTATGCCCTTCGTGGAACCATCCTAGTTTGCCAGTTTCGGTCCGCTATGTGGAGCAAGTTTCCTCCCTACATGACCATCCCAGTTAATTTACCTATTTTGAATAAGTCTTTTATCAGCATCCTATAGGCCTAAGGTTGGGTGATGCCCTTCCTTAGACCCAAAGCTAGGTATTCCCTACCTTGGTTCCCAGTTAATCCGTCTACTAGGAGTAAATCTTCTATCAGCATCCT
>NW_021369083.1:0-1151 GCF_001605985.2 Dendrobium catenatum
AATAACGGAGGTCCAGTGATCAAATACACTTCATGTGTGTTTTAATTTCAAAAATTAGCCATTCTTATTTTTTAGAAAGTAGTCTAAGCTTATAGTTTTGAAAAAAAACTCTGATACCACTTGTTGATTCTTGATTAGGTTGTTAAACCTAAGCAATTATTCGAAGGCTAACCAGGGGGGGTAAATTGGTAATTTCAAAAATTTCTCTTGGATTTTTAAATTTGAAAACCTATGATACTAGTAACAAGTTAATTAAGATTTTAAAAACAAAATTTCCAACCATAGTAAATAATTTGCAGTAAATAAAATACGAAAATTGAAAGGCACAAAAATTTATAGTGGTTCAATTAAACACGACCTACATCCACTCCATGAAGAATCCCTTTTAGGTATTTTACTATTACTAAAGTGTCTCTCCTTTTTCCCCAATAGTAAGGTGGAGAAGCCTTTATAAAACCTCTCTTCCACAAATTCCTAGTATGGTAGGGAACCGTCATCCTTCCACACTCTCTAAGTGTTGCAGAGAACCGTCGTCCTTTCACACCCTCCAAGTGTTGGAAGAGAATTGGATCTTCTTCAAAGATCTTTTCATGAATAATCTAAAAAGATAAGAAGAATAGTGAAAATAAAGATCACAAAGAGATCCTTAACTTTGAGTAACCTTGTGAACCCTTCACACTCCACTTGTAAGAAATTTCTATCAAACACTCGCTTACACTCTCTCTTTCAATTGCCCTTGAAAAGTCATGAAGGTAAGATATTTTCACGTTAGTTTTAGTGGAACTTTTATACTAAAGACACAAAAAACTATCCAGAAAATTGAAATATTCAAATTTTGAGCATACACGATCAGACAGTGCAATCGTATCTTCATATGTATGTGAAAGTGCTTAGATGGAACTTGAAAGTTAATTTGGGATGTTAAGCCCTATAGAACTGGCCCAAGGCTAAATAAAGAGAGTGGTGAACTGGTAAATAAAAAACTTTAAATCAAAACATAAATCAAAATCACCACAAATAAAACAAATGCAAAAATTAAATGCGGAAGCAAATAATAAGAAAGAACATACCAGATTTATAGTGGTTCGGTCAAACCTTGACCTATGTCCACTCAGAGGCACCCTCCAAGTATTGCACTAAAATAAGTGTCT
>NW_021369084.1:0-254 GCF_001605985.2 Dendrobium catenatum
CGTAGATCATTTGATCAAATGTGGCTACGATGTTTGGCTCCCGATGAATCCCAAAAAGTTATAAGTGAAGTTCATGAAGGATTGTGTGGTGCACACCAGTCTGGACCCAAAATGAAAATCAAAATCAAACGTATGGGATACTATTGGCCAAGTATGGTTCAAGATTGAATCGACCATGCTAAAAAGTGGCATCAATGTCAAGTGTATGGAGATATCCTGCATCGACCTCCTAATCCGCTACACCCTACAGTAGC
>NW_021369085.1:0-250 GCF_001605985.2 Dendrobium catenatum
TATATATATATTAAACAAAAATAACTAAATGATATAATATAACATCTCATTCAAAATAGTTTTAAATTGAGTTTATCCTCTTTAGAATAGAATTTAGGAACTTTCTTTGAGCACTAAATTAAGAAGAGAATAATACAATGTCCTTAATCGAGAGTTTTCTTAGGTCAATGCCTAGGATGTAATTAATCATGGGGGCTTGCGCCCGTGAAAAATCGATCCTTACATCAAATAAACCCCATTCGAGCTGATG
>NW_021369086.1:0-378 GCF_001605985.2 Dendrobium catenatum
ATTCTATTGATAATTTGATTGGCTCACTCATTGCCTATGAATAAAGTTTGGATCAAAGACTTTTGGATGCAGGTGAGATGATAGTGCTAAACACTGATAACTTGAAGAAAAGTGGCTTAGTTAGTTTCAAAAGTGATAACTTACCAAGCAAATTAAAAAGCTCACCAAAGCATAAGTATCAACAAAAGTGGAACAAAAGTAAAAATGGTAAGAATGTTAACATTTCTTTTGACGTTGTTTGCTTTGGATGTAGGAAGCCTGAACACATGAAAAAAATACCCTAATTTGAGAACTCTTCCTACAAAAGAAAAGGGCAAAGCTAAGCAAATTGTAAAAATGGAAAATAGTGAAAAACAAAAAATCTCCTGGGCAAACCTA
>NW_021369087.1:0-557 GCF_001605985.2 Dendrobium catenatum
AATAAGTTGTCATGAGTTTTACTCAGAAAAGTCATGACAACTCATGATGTTACACTCAAGCCTCATTCCACCAAAATAAAACATCAATTGAATCAAGATTATCAAAGGTGAGGGATCGGCTCTCTCAAAATCATATAAAGGTCCAATCAAGCCGCTAAACTCCACAGTTTTCCTAGAAGGCTTGCATTGTTTCCTTAAGGACAAATAGCCTCAGAGAGCTCGTCAATAAATGGTTAAGCCGACCTCTTCTTCAGCATAATTGTGGGGAAAAACTTCATGCCGCTAGGCCTGGCATTGAAGACAGAATTTAAGAAAGCCCTGAAAAGTACTAAAGTTAAAAGTACATAGTTAAATATAATAAAGAAAAAACACAAGTAGCTAAGCTCACCAAGCTAAACGTTAAGTAGTATGGGCAATTTGAAGTGAATAGCTTAGTTGACTTCAGTTACTTATAGGACCGATTATCCAGCCAAGGTGCTTTTTATGGATTCAATGGAGGCATGGACCGTTAAAGTTAGAATTTGCTAACCCCAAAGGAATATACAACAACAACAACA
>NW_021369088.1:0-341 GCF_001605985.2 Dendrobium catenatum
TTTTGGTGTTGTTTGGTTCGTCTCTTCAAGATGTTCAGTTTGACTATAAGTTTGATGTAATTGGAATTCAAATGATTCTGAATTTAATTTTGAAAATTTCCAACTTAAATATGCCTCAAGATTCATGCTCAGTGACATATCACTTATGATATAAATATGGGGTGAATGATATGATTGAAAGTAATACAAAATAAATTTTTGTAAGACTGATTCTTTTATTATAATTTTTTCCCTTTAGAAAATTCAAAATAAACTATTAAAAATTTTGGAGCATATAAAATTTAATTATCAATTACCCCTATAGTTTTTTTTCTACAAACAAATCATGGGTAAATAATAAA
>NW_021369089.1:0-364 GCF_001605985.2 Dendrobium catenatum
GCAACATATTATTGTTATTGTGAAATTTCTTACAAAAGTAAGGCTTCTCGAAGCTATTGCGCCTACGACATTCCACCATTCTGCAAGAGAGGAATAGTCCAGCTAAAAAAAATACTGATATATTATCAAGAATAATTTCCACTGATTTTATTCAAAAGATAATAAACTTCTTCAATATTATTTTTGTCAATTGAACAATCCAAAGTCGAGTTGAGTCAAATATTTGCCTAATCAAACTAAGCTTAATTAGTTCATGTTGAGCTCGAGTATGCTTACTAAACTTCAATTCGACTCTTTAACAAATTTATAGGCACAAGCTCAACTCTATTGCTCAAGCTGGTTTGGAAAGCTAAAACTTGACTTG
>NW_021369090.1:0-305 GCF_001605985.2 Dendrobium catenatum
TGTTAAGAGTCAAATTCTCATTTATATCTAATAAAAAAATATAATTTCTAATATTTTCTATCCAAGTCTTTTTAGGTCTACCTCTACCTTTCTTATTATAGGTTAAATCTAATACATCTACTCTCCTAACCGAGTCATCGGAAGGCTCCCGGTTTAGGTGACCAAACCATCTTAGCAACTCTCTCTAATCTTATCTACCACTGGAGCTACTCCAACCTTTTCACGTATATGCTCGTTTCATATCATATCTCTAAGAGTAAAGCCACATATTAAGGAAGATCTTAAAGAATTTGACTTGACCCTAT
>NW_021369091.1:0-1270 GCF_001605985.2 Dendrobium catenatum
AAATTAAAATATTAAATAAAAAAATTAGAGGTTCTTCTTTAGATATGCAAAGTAGAATGATCAAAAGATTCATACCTTTTTTTAATGCAAAGCACATAATTATTTATATGTTGTTACTCAATGTATTAAACGATTGGTTATAAGTAAAATAAATTATTATTTTTTTAATTTATAAAAATGATAGAAAATTAAAGGAGATGAAAAAAATAATATATAGGCCTATAGAAAGTGCTTGAGATGGATATTTATGAGATGTACTAGTTTTAAATATTATAATTGCATGCTTGATAATTCTATTCATCCTCTCTCTCTCTCTCTCATTATATATATCAAAACTCTCTATAATTATTGTAGGATGAAAATTTTTTTAGATCATATTTTCACTCAAATAAAAATTAATGAGTTACATAGGTCTCGTTTCGAATAGCTTTCTTACTGCTTTATGAAGCAAATTTTTAGTAAAAAAATTTTTGAGTTAAAAATTTTTGCACTAGAAAGCAGCATCATAAACCAGTAAGAAAATTGTCCCAAACAAAGCCTTAATGAAGTACAAATTTTAACAAAACAAATACCTCGACATCAAAGGTGATCTGATTCAAGACCATACATGCAAAACCCATATCATGCACTTAAAGCATAGTTGAAAATTTCATAAAATTAATTGATTAAACAAATAGGCTTCAAATATTGCCTGCTTATAGTCAATTTGATCATCTCGACAAGATAAATCCGACAAACCCATGATCCTTTGATTCTGACATGACTAATATACTCAAACATTCAAAAAAATATCTTATAATCAAGAGAATCAATACTTGGCTCTCAATGGAGTTCTTTGAATTATGGTTATATTTATGAAGAGTGACACTCTAAAAATATAAATGTACCACTACTCTTTACAAGAAACGGACCATAGTCTTGGAGCTTAAACCTTAACTTGAAATTTGATAGGCCTTCGCTATTAGGTCACTGCCATCCAACTTTCATTAGCAATCTACTATAATCTAATAATTGCTTTTGGACCAAATTGTCCAACCACATCAATTTGACAACCTTCGTTTGAACAACGTTATTTGATCATCTATGTTGGATCAACATCATTTGACCATCACTTCCAAACCATCAAATAGTCACCACTATAATCAACCACTTTCATCTGACCACTGTTATTGGACAATCACAATTGAATAACCAATTTTGAACCACCACTGCACGACCACTATCATTAAACCATCTCTTTTTAATCACCATTGTTTGACCATTGTTGTTC
>NW_021369092.1:0-331 GCF_001605985.2 Dendrobium catenatum
GGAGAAAGAAAGTGAGAGTGGGGTAGAGAGAGAGATAGAGAGAAAGTAAGAGATAGAGAGCAAGAGAGAGAGAGAGGGAGAGAGAGAGAGAGAGAGAAATAACAAGAAGGAGCAAGTGAGAGAGCAAGAGAGTGCAAGAAGGAGCAAGGGAGAGAGAGCAAGAGAGAGAGAGAGGGACACAAAGAGAGAGAGAGAGCGAGAGAGAAAGATAGAGAGAGAGAAAGAAAGAGAGAGTGAGAGAGAGAGAGAGAGTGAAAGAAGGAGACAGAGAAAGAGAAAGAGAGAGAGAGAAAGAAGGAGCAAGGGAGAGACCAAGAGAAAAAGAGCGAGA
>NW_021369093.1:0-322 GCF_001605985.2 Dendrobium catenatum
TTTTGTGCTTAAAGTGATTAGTATTAGGATGTCGAGAGTCAGGCATCGATGTCGTTTATCAGTCACTGAGAGAGGTTATAAAAATACGTTCTTTGCCAAAAAGAAATGAAAATGAAAATATTCGATGATTGGTTATTAAGTGCGAACGTTGATTTTGTGTTATGTATAGAAAATAAGAAATTTAGTTTAAATCCCACCAAATACAAGAAATTATATTTAAAAAATGCATAAAATATTTAAGATATAATTGTCGGACATGCGTGTCCAATTTATATTTAATATTTTTTAATATGACACGTTTTCGGCGTGTCCAACAAGTGTC
>NW_021369094.1:0-391 GCF_001605985.2 Dendrobium catenatum
AGCGGGAGGTGTGGAAATGGAGGGAACTAAAAATCGTGAAAGAGAAATGGAGATGGAGGACAGGTCGTTGAAGAGGGACGTGAGTAGGAGTGTCAGAAACAATTTCTGATCCGACCCGAAAACCCGACCTGAACCCGACCCGAAAAATACGGGTTAGGGTCAACCCGTTTGTTAAACGGGTCGGGTTCGGGTTCAAAATTTTGACCCGTTTGAAAAATGGGTAGGGTCCGGGTTGACCCGACAATCCGCGGGTCAACCCGTTTAACCCGGTTTCTGCCCTACTCGCCCAGTCGTGGGTCGCCCTCCGCCCTCGATCGCGATTCGGATTTGCGATCCCGCCCTCGCTCCGTCGCATAACAAGCTCGCGCCTCGCTCAGTCGCTCGCAAAGAC
>NW_021369095.1:0-207 GCF_001605985.2 Dendrobium catenatum
CAAGGAATAATTGTATGCTACGACAATAAACAAGAATTCACGAATTAATAAAGAGAACTCTCACCTTTAGAGCCCATACGCTCACTAATCTAGGCTTTAGCGAAAGAAGCGTCTCCACATTAGAACCGAGGCCACTCCGAGGAAGAAGGACCCTTAGATCGTCGTTCGTAGATAGGTAGCTCGAAACCCAAAGAGGGGAGACGATCG
>NW_021369096.1:0-336 GCF_001605985.2 Dendrobium catenatum
TGTCCATCCACTAGTCCTCGCCCTCCTTACCCCTACCCATATTACTACCCCTATCCGGTGCAGCATGAACAGGGTGGACCATCTAGACCACTAGAGGATGGCACTAGTGATCATGCAACTGCAACATATAAGCGTCAATACATTGAGAGAGCAAAATAAACAGAACAGAGCCTCTGACTGTGGTGGTTTAGGAAGCAACCTTCATACTGGTTGATCGGTACCTCATACAGAACATAGGCGGCAACTAGTAAGAGTTTTAAATTACTTTATCAAATATATTTATTTTATTATAACTATATCTTAAATTTTCAGAAAGAATACATTGGTCGGGATCCA
>NW_021369097.1:0-1723 GCF_001605985.2 Dendrobium catenatum
TTTATCAAATTGGATGGTTTGTGCTTGACTTCGAGGAAACTGGAAGCCTCGGCCATTTACTGAGCCCTTAGGATTGAATCTCCATTGTACTTTCTTTTGCTTTCATGTATTTTTGCTCCTTTGCTTTGTGTACACGTTTTAGATTTTAATAAACATTTTTAGTTAAAAAAAAAAACATTTAACATTTTTCTTAATTTTATTTTAAAATTGGCGTATCAAGGCCATATTTTGTGAAAGTAATGACGCCATGTGCTACTCCGGTTAGGTGAAGACGGACTTGACCTGCAACAGTTTATTTATATGGCTGTGCTTTGGTCTTGGCCATTTAAAGTTTTAGCAGGCTATTGATCTTAAACAACAAAAATGGCAATATAATAGGAATTTTTATTGCGTACTCCCACCTGACGTAGAGATACGTCCTCCCACCGCCAAAAAACTCGGTTTTTGCTCGGTATTGCTAGGTATTATTTGATAATAACGAGGAATATTATCATGTGGAAGACCAATACCGAGTTATACCGAGCTGTACCGAGCAATACCGAGCAATACAAAAAAATACCGAGTTCTTTCTAGAAAAAATTAGGTATTTTTTGTATTGCTCGGTATAGCTCGGTATAACTCGGTATTGGTCTTCACATGATGATATTCCTCGTAATTGTTTGGTATTGCTCGGTATTTCTCGTTTTTTAGCGCAAATTTAGCTCTGGGAGGAGATATCTCTACGTCAGGTGGGAGGACGCAATAAAAATTCATATAATAGACATAGGATTTACATAATTAATTTTATGAAGGAAGTTGAAAAAAACCCGTGGCATAAGAGTTTTTTTTTTCAAGAGATTATTTGTTTTATATTTAGTTGTAGCCATTTGAGAAGAGAAGATCAAATACCAAGAAATCAAACATAAATCATAGTGCTGATATTGAGAGTTAGAGTTGATGTTAGTGTTATACACCAATCTTATAATGATGGAGTGCATTGCTATTGGTAGCAAATTTAGTAGGCTTAGGTGTAGCCAGGTGATAATGGCTAGAGGGTTGTAGGACGGGGGTACGTAGTTTGGTGATAGTGGTTGGGTGATCCTAGTTAGGTGATAGTACGTAGTTGGTGGAATTTAGTTGGACGATATTAATCAATAGACAATAGTCAGTTGATGATGGTTAGGACCATGCCCCGTATTTTGGCGAGTGTGGTTGAAGAGTAGTAGATGGTTGATGATGTTCAGCAGACTATAGGAGGGCGATAGTAGTCCATGGGTCATAGTTGTTTGATATTGTTCGATGGGCTATGGTGGTCCAATGATGGTTGATAGAACGTATATGGGTGATGTTGGTTGGCGGAATGTATATGGGCAATGGTGCTCGACAAATCTTATAGTTGGGCAACAATGGTTGGGGAAGCAATGGTGGTTGGAGATTCACTGTCAAGTGATGATGGTCGAGAGAGTGTATTCTTGTGATGATGGTTCGTAAATTGTAGTTGCCCGACGATGGTTGGTAGATCGTAGTTAGCCGACGGTTGTTGGTGGACCGTAGTTTGGTTATGGTGGTTCGCGAACCGTAGTTGGGTAATGCTAATCGATGAACTATAATCGAGAAATGGTGGTCGACAAATAGTTGTTGAAGCAATAGTTAGAGGACCGTAAATAGGCAATGATAAAAAAATCATAATTATGCAACTGTGGTCCGAAGACTTTGGTTGAACAAAGATGTTCTCGGGATAGTA
>NW_021369099.1:0-250 GCF_001605985.2 Dendrobium catenatum
AAATTACAGTGCACGTGCGGGGGTATTCTTTGGAATAAACGCCTTCTGTCCGCTAGTACGAGTGTTGCGGATCCGGTGGCGTAGCAGCTTCTGTATAAAATTGCTCGCTGCTTCGTACAGGTAGATTGTCGTGCACTATTTGTTGATTTTCGTAGGCGGATCATAGTGTACTAACTAATCTCCTGCCTTCATTGCGAATGCTTGCATCCATTATTTCTTTGTATGTTGATTAGAGGAATCTCCTATATTT
>NW_021369100.1:0-1135 GCF_001605985.2 Dendrobium catenatum
ACCGATATTTGGAAATCTGAAGTTAGATATGGAATATCTTCTACATGGAAGATCATTATAAAGGGAGATAAATCTCTTCAGCAAATTGTGAGATGGACGGTATCAGATGGGAAGAATATTGATACATCTAAGAATATTTGGATCCTAGAAAAATGTATCGATAGGTGGCCAACCTTTGTGGCTGATTTACAAGAAGAACAAAGCTGCTTACAATTTTTTATTCAGGATGGTAGTTGGAATGTCCTGAAATTGCAGCAGGTATTTTGTAAGGACTTGGTAGAACTTATTTGCTCTGTTCCTATTAATGCTGAAATTAATAAAGATGAAGTGGAAATTTTATTCAAGAATTCTAGAAGGTCGTTGGAAGCTTTGATTTCTGGATAAAGCAGTAGCTATGAGGAGGAGGATGATAATTGGAAATGGTTAATGAATTTAAAATTAAGACCAAGGGTAGAACTTTTTTGGTGGAGATTGATCCACAAAGCTATTCCATCTAATCAGTTTTTGATGTATAGAAAACTCATTAATCATAATCATTGTCTGAGAGGGTGTAGTGCTGTTGAAGATTCGGAGCACATAGCAGTTAATTGCTATTTCATTTAAGAAGTAATAAAGATTATAAATAAATGGGGTTTTAGGATCCCTATTCTATCAGATTTGCTGAATTGCTTTAAGGAGTTGGTAGGTATGTCAAATTCAAACCCCATCTTGAGAAATTTATATTATTCAGCTTTCTTCTTATCTTAGAAAAATAGAAACAAATTTGTACATGGAAACAAGGAGGATGGCTTTTATGTCGTAGCAGCAAATGCACTCACTTTTGCTTCATCATCAATTAATTATGATCTTATTTTGGTACACTGGGAATCTAATCAGCTAAGGCTATTTTCTTCCATTTGGAATCCCCCTCCAACCAATTGGATCAAACTTAATGTTGAGGCATCTTTTGATAAAACTTATACTGCAGGCGTAGGAGAAGTTATAAGAGACAACAAAGGTAGATTTTTGTTCGGTTTCAAATGTATGCATTGGGATTGCTCAATTTTAGAACTAGAAGCTATGATCTCCTTGAGTAAGGTAGTTCAAGAATGGATGTATGAGGCAAAAGGAATCATTATCGAGGGAGATATTTATA
>NW_021369101.1:0-519 GCF_001605985.2 Dendrobium catenatum
AGAAGGAGTTATTTTAGCAGAGGCAAAACGAGGAAACGATTCCTCATTTGCTTTTGACAGGAAATTTTCAGAGGCATTCCTGTGGGGTTTCTTTGCCAACACCTTTTGTCTCTTGCTTGAGGAGGCCATTGTCGATTTGAAGTCAAAAGAGATTGAAAGGGAAGTTTGGAGATGTGATTGTTGAGTTAGAAAGCCTTCATATTTAAAGAAAAAATGATACGTTCATCCTGGATGAAAACAATTCGTCCTGGACGAAAATCATCGTTTGTCTGGACGAAACAAGTTTGTACAAATGATCAAATTTGTCCAAAATGTAACGGCTTTTCGTAATCAACACAATTTACGATGTATCCCTTCGTACAGGCTTTTTGACTTGACCAATCGTACAGACGAAAATATTTCTTACAGATGATCAAAAAGTTAATTAGTTTTAATGTCTGTTGAAAACCGTCCCCTACAATGAAACGACGTCTGTTCGTTTGGACGAACCAAAAGTTCGTACGGACGAACTTCACAATT
>NW_021369102.1:0-243 GCF_001605985.2 Dendrobium catenatum
TATTTACAAAAATATACATAGTATGTATAATGCTTGTACATAGCATGTATAAACTTGTATATAGTGCGTATAAACTTATATATAGCATTAAACATAATGTATAATTCTTGTATAAACTTACATATAATATGTATATTTCATTTATATATTGTATGCAATGCTCGTATATAGGGTGTATATTATGTGTATAATAGTTATACATAATGTGTATAAACTTATACATAATATGTATAATGCTTACAC
>NW_021369103.1:0-220 GCF_001605985.2 Dendrobium catenatum
TATGATCTCATATGTCTCCCAAGTTGCGTCATGTGTCAGTAGATCTTTCCACTCAATCAAAACTTCCTTCCCTCCTGCCTCAGTGTGTCTAACCCCTTTCAATGCAGAAGGTTCTAATAGACTTGTACCATCTTCAGACAATGTTGGCGGTAAAGTATCGACTGGTACAGAATCTCCCTTGATCTTCTTCAACTGTGACACATGAAAGACGGGATGAATC
>NW_021369104.1:0-322 GCF_001605985.2 Dendrobium catenatum
GGAAATGGAAAAGGTAATCAAATGGAAAAGGTTGTACATTTGGGTACTTTGAGATGGTGCTCCTGTGCAAATCAAATGGGAATAGGAAATATAAATGAATTATTAAAGATAACAAATGTTTTAAATTGATATAAATTAAAATATCCGAAGAAGTATAAGTTAATGAAATGAAAGAAACAAGGTTAAGAAATGATAGAATATATGGATCTATATTTATAATGATTAATTTATATAGTTACCCACTGAGTTTACTTAGTAAACTCAACCCACAAGTTTAAATGTTTTAGGTAAATTTCTAAAGAAATAATGGCTGAAAGAGAAG
>NW_021369105.1:0-244 GCF_001605985.2 Dendrobium catenatum
TAACTGCTTCTTGATGACATCTAACTGCACTTTTTTTTCCTTTTTTTTATTAATCGGTGAGCCCAAACCTGATTTAGGATGCAAACGAATCGGAATCGAGTCCATTTCAAACTCGAGCCAGCTGAAGAGATGACACATTTATTATTAAAAAAAAGAATAATTATGTTTCAAATTATTTTTTTAAATAAAATGATAAAAAATATGAACTTAAAAATAATAATAATAAATAATTACTTAAAACAAT
>NW_021369106.1:0-332 GCF_001605985.2 Dendrobium catenatum
CGAAGGTCGGAAGGACCGTAGTCAACAGGAGACTGGGTCAGAAAGACCGTTGTCTTATGATGGAGGTCGGAGTGACCGTAGTAGGCGACGGAGGTCGGATGGACCGTAGTCGGCAGGAGACTCGGGTCAAAAAGACCGTTGTCCTGTGATGGAGGTCGGAGTGACCATAGTAGGCGACGGAGGTCGGGTAGACCGTAGTCGGCAGGAGACTGGGAGAACTGTGGGCATCAGGTGGTGGCCTGGTGGAGCTCAAGGCCTCAAGTAGTGGTTCGGCAAAAGTCTATGCCTCATGTGATGTTCTGGTGGAGCACACAGCCTTTGATGATGATCTG
>NW_021369107.1:0-236 GCF_001605985.2 Dendrobium catenatum
CTAGTACCTCTCATTTTTCTTCGTTTTAATCATGTTATTTCGAACATTTCTAATAAAATTTGGGCCTTTTGGAAAAATCCTATTAAATTCGATATTATTGGAGACTTTATTCAAGTCATGCATTGCAAAATTGAGGCTTTCAATTTTCAATGTTGTGCTTCATTCATGTACACTGCTTCTTCCCTTTATATTAAAAAGTTGTTGTGGGATAAGCTTATGAATTTTCATTGTATTTG
>NW_021369108.1:0-273 GCF_001605985.2 Dendrobium catenatum
GATCGAGATTGACGATTTACTTCCAGACTTTGGAAAGGCGTTTAGCAAGGCTTGGGTACGAAACTGCATTTCAGTACAGCCTTTCATCCTCAGACCGATGGACAGTCTAAGAGGACAATTCAGGTACTAGAAGACCTGTTGAGACTTTGTATTTTGGATTTTGGCGGAAGTTGGGAGGATCATATCCCGCTGATTGAGTTTGCTTATAACAACAGTTTCCAGTCTAGTATCGGTATGGCACCGTACGAGGCTTTGTATGGCAAGAAGTGCCAT
>NW_021369109.1:0-23486 GCF_001605985.2 Dendrobium catenatum
AGGCAGGAAATGCGTGCGATTAGGAAGGAGGCTCGGCGAAGTCCGGTGACCGTCGACGGCGAAGTCCGGTGACCATCGGCGATGTCTAACCACGGCGAGCGACGAACGGCGACGGAGGGCGACGGGCGAAGCAGTCGAAGTGAGAGAATGGAAGGAAACAAATGATGGCCAGACGGGTTCGGGTTCGCGAAATAGGGCTTTTACCGGCGGACGTTCCGCTGGTAATGGCATTAGTGACGTCGGTATAATTTTCGACGTCTAATCCGTCGGACATATTTCTTTGAGTTTAAATACACCGGCGTAATTTCCGCCGGTAACATACGCCGTAAAAGTTCCGCCGTAACGTGCGACGGCAATGGTTCAGACATCCCAATAGCGTCGAACGTTCCGGCCTAAAATGCGTCGGTAACTTTACGGCGTATTTTGCGCCGAAAAGTTTGACGCAAACTTTACGTTGGACAAAGTCGCCGGAAACTGCGCCGCTTACTACCGTCCATAATTTTCCGCCGGAAAATCCGACGGTATTTGCGTGTTTTCCCGTAGTGAACCTACGTAATCTTGATATGGCTTCGTTTGTTCGTCTGATCTTTGATTCCTGAAAAGTTAGAAGTAACAGGCAGTCCAAGAGAATCAATAGTGTTTGTCAATCATCAAAACATAAGTCATGAAAATAGATTTGCAATAAATGGTATAAGTAGAAAGTCTCATGTAATCTTCAGACTTAGGTGCACAAAAAAAAAAAAAAAGCTTAAGCATTAAGCCTTCAGTTGCACAAAGACTAGTTCTTCTCTACTCCATTCAATAAAAGGATTATTAGTTTTAACTTTATCGATAATATATGATGATACAGAATAAACAGTTTGAATCATATACCACATTCTAAAAATAATTGATTACAGAAAAATAGAAATACAGATTTTCTAAAAAACAAATGATATATTATCAAATAAAAGTGGATGAATTATAGAATAACACTCTATGATATTTTTATTTCAAAAATATGATATGAATCATTTTTTCTAGGTTTTTTAAAACATTATTTAAGAGTACCGATTTAATACTAATTGAAAATTCGACATAGGATGTTAAGCCTAAGTGATCAATCTCTAGGCACATTAATATGTAAGTAATAATATCATAAAATGTGGAACCTAATACACTTATTAAAAGTTATAACAATGGTGAAGATAGTATAATCAACATAATGAAATAGACATCACAAATTTTCACCAAGCAATTTTTCACAGAAATAAAAATGTAGAAAATAAATGTAAGAATGAGCACACTAGAATTTATTCATGGTTCGAAAAAACCATGACCTATATCTACTCCCATGAGTCCTCTCTAAGTATTGTGCTAAATTTTTAGATACTTTCCTTTATCCCACACAGTTAGGTAGAGAAGCCCTTATAAAATCTCTTTCAATAACATGAAGTAGTAAAGAATCATAATATTTTCACCCTCTTGATGAGGTAGAGAACTTTGAATCCTTTTTCACCCTCTAGGTAAAGGAAGTGAATCCAAAATCCTTTTTTCCCTCCAAGAAAAGGCAAAGAACCTTAAATCCTTATTTACCATCCTGGTGAAGGTATAGAACCTCGAATCATTTTCACCTTTCCCGGTGCGGTAGAGTAGCTGATTCATTTGACACCAAAGATGTCTTCTTCCCAAAGTTCCCTTAAGATAAACCTTGACACATAGAAGAACTCATGTGCAAGTTCACCATAACAACCATGTCAAACACCCTCTCACACTCCCTTAAAACTCATAAGGATCTTCTCCCTTTTAGAAACTCCATTCTTTCTCTCCCTATCCTAGGCTCTCTTCAAGCTTTCTTCAGAAGAAAACAATTCAATGAATACTCAAAAGATTCTTATAAAGTCTTATGAGAAAGCTTAAATATAGTGCTTTAGAAATCTCAAAAAGTATAATTTTATCGACTCTGATCGTACCATATAATCCTAGATTACTTAATATAGTTATTTTAAATAGCCCTATTAGTATTATACAAAGAGTAAGGCATTATACGATCAGTTTAAGTAATTGAGCCGATCGTCCAGTACGATATAAGTATCATCTAATATGGTTAATTTGATCAAATTGTATTACCTATATAATTTGTGATAAATAAATAGTGTCCCAAGAAAAGATCGAGTTATGCAATACATTTTTCTATTTGTACGATACAATCTAATTGGACCAATGAATCCAAATTTTATTTCTAATTATAAAATTAACTTAGACAAGATTTGACTGTATCGTACAGTATCATTTATATCATACAATACAATTAATATTAAATTTCCATTAAAAATATTGCCTAAATTATGATTGATAGTTATAATATTAATTTCAATTGATTATCTTATATGATATATATTGTACAATATGATTAGAGAAAATACCTTTAATTATCTCAATTAGCCATTTTAATATTTTTTTAAATAGCTGACCATACAGTATGATATGCATTATATAGTATGATTAGTTTAGAAAATTATACTTCTAATTTTTCTCTCTTTCTCACTATCCTGAGTGTGTATGTGCATGATCACCAAGCTAGCATACACCCTTATAGAACTTGACTCAAGATATCAAAAAATAAATAAATGAAATTTATAGACTCTTTTAGCATACCCTCTTCCACCTATTCTTAAGCCTATAATCATCATTAAATAGTACATGATGTACCAGAAGTATTAGTATAAAAAAAATAAATATGTAGTATAAATACTACGATACATAAAGATGTAATCATTAATATTTATTTTTATCAAAAACATATAATCGGTAGCCCAAGTTGTAATAATATACTCTTTGGATCAACAAGTAAAAGTATTTATGATAAATTTTAAAAAATAATGAGTGATGTGTATTGAATCTAGAATAGGTTGTTAAACCTAAGCTAATGTCCCAAGGCTAACCAAGAGGGGGGTGAATTGGTAATTTTAAAAATTACTTTTTGGATTTAAAAAATTGAAACCAATTGACGATTCGTATCAAGTTAATTAAAGTTATTTGAAAATAAAATTTTCAACCACAAAATTAAAATTACATTAAGTAAGAAGCAAAAAATTAAAAATGACACAAATATTTATAGTGATTCAGTCAAACACGATCTACATCCACTCCCTAAAGACTCCATTTTTAGGTATTGCACTATTACAAAAAGTGACTCTCCTTTTGCCCCCACAGCAATGTAGAGAGGTCCTTACAAAACTTTCTTCAACCAATCCCCGGTGTGGCAGAGAACCATCATCCTTTCACATACTCCAAGTGTAGGCAGAGAACCTTCATCCTTTCATACCCTTTAAGTATAGGCAGAGTACCTTCATCCTTTCACACCCTCCAAGTATAGGCAGAGTGCCTTCGGCATTCAAACTCTCGAAGTGTCGGTAGAGAACCGTCGGCTGTTCACACTCTACAAGTGTCGGCAGAGAACTGTTATCCTTTCACACCCTCCAAGTGTTGGCAGAGAATCGGATCATATCCAAAGATCTTCTTAGGAGCAATCAAGAAAGATAAGAGAAAGAGTGATAACCACAATTACAAAGAGATCCTTACCTTTCAATTACCTTGTGAATTCATTAGAAAAATTTTAAAGATCATATGTATAAAACATCAGGACGAAAGGAGCAAGAAAGAACCTGAGACATTCATCCTTGTACGAAGACGAGATCATCCTGTATGATCTTAGTGCGAGAACAGAACAGAGGATTTTGTCGCTGTACAAACACTGAGATTGTCCCGTATGATCTTCGTGGGAGAGCAAAATAGAGTGATCATCCCAGTACGAACACTAAGGTCGTCCCTTACGATCTTTGTGCAAGAACCAAATAGAGGTTTTTGTTCCTATATAAAGACTAAGATTGTCCCATATGATTTTCGTGCGAGAACAAAATAGAGGCGTTGATCCCTATAGGAAAATTAAGATCGTCCCTTAAGATCCATACTTAGAAAAAATATTTTCATTTTTGATTGTTCAACTACTAGTTGGGGAAAATAACTAATCAGATCGTCCCTTACAAAGTGATATCATACAGTTTGATCAGTTTAAAAAATATGAATTTTAAAACTCTACCTTGGTGTGTGTGTACTCAATTAATAATTATAATCACACTCTCTCAAACTCAATAAAATATAAAATATAGACTTCAGTCAAAACAAACTCTAAACTGATCTTGATTTGAAGTTTCAAAAAAACAGAGTATAATTTTCCTGAAATGTTAGTACGCACAAGAGCAAAACAATTTTAACAAAATATGTTAGGAGAAATAATAATCTAATCAATAATTTTTGGAATCATACAAAACATACAAGTTAAAAGAATATCAAACATGCAAAACTAAGTATAAACTATCTTAATAATCTCCCACTTTTTTATGATGGAAAAATAGATATTATTTGAATAAAATTAAAATTCCTAAATTTTCCTTAACTCCCCGTAAATGAATAAGTATGTGAATATAAGGGAATTTCTATTAGGAATAAATTAATTTTTTATTTTTTTTTAAAGAGCACAAAGCGAAAAAGAAAACAAAAACACAAGGAAAAACATAAAACACTACGCACTAAACAAAAACAAGACAAGAAACAATCAAATGCAAACACAAAATAATAAATGCAAATAATATTTCTTCCCCTTTTGATAACAACAAAAAGGGAAAAAAGACAGTTGAAATGAAAGAAGTCATATATGAAACCTTTAATAATTGATCTTGAAAGAGATTAAACTATAATTGTAATAAGAAGATTAATGTTCATTAGATAAAAACAAAGATTCAAAAACATTTAAGTTAAAATATATCATAGATAACAAAAATATATCAAGGTCATGAAATATACTAGACAATTAGATAAGGATAATTATTACAAAAATGATGAAATATGGATTAATTAATTCAATTTCTAATAAAATTTATAATTGAACATTAGATATATTTGAATTTAAAGATTAAAAGATAGATGAAAGAAAATACACTTATTTTTGCGATTTTGTGCATCTTTTCAAATATTTGTGTCACACTTAGTGCATTGTTTTATATTTGGGCTAATTTTGTGCCTCTTTTATATTTGTGAATCATTACGTATTCTTTTGATTTTTGTACTCTTATACATTTTTAAATATATATTTTTTTATTAATTAATCTTTCCAAAATCAATAATCTAAATGCTCAAACTTTTTTAAGTACAAATATAATTATATTGAAAAGAGAAAAAAATAATAAGATAACAAAATTTCAATAATAATATTAAAATTACATATGCCTAAAAAGAATATGAGATTGATATCCTTAACTTAATCGAGTTATATATTAACTTAAATTTTTGAAAAATTATATTTTCTAATGAAATTAATTTTTGTATTGTAGTTCATTTTATAACACTTTTAGATCAATTAAGTCAAGATTATCATATAGGCAAACTAACATTTTAAATAGAGAACAAAATTAACTAAACAAAACAGGACATTTTTTATTGATATCTATTTTAAAAAGTGATACAATGAAGCACAATTAATATCAATACATAAAACTCAAAAATAAGATACATAAGAACAAGTACTTAAAACACTAAACAAACACAACATAAAAATCATCACATCACATCTCGAAGGACAAGCAAAGATAACACACAAGAAGTACATTTAAAAATATGAGGGGTCCTAATCTAGAGGAGGAGGCTGATTGAACACAAAAAAATAGCTATTCATCATAGCCACATTGGTGTTCACCAATTCAAACTGACTTAGAATCCAACCCATGAATATAATCAATAATAAGTTAGGCATCATCAATTAGTTGTCCAGTCATGATAAGATAAGTGATAGTGGATAGAATAGGAGTAATATTGATATGATCACTAACTTTAGGAATTATGGAGGTTCTAATAACATGCTGGATGATCAATGTACTTTGCTCTAAAGTAGAGACCCTAGGAAAATGACATACTTGTTCAATCCCTCTAATAACTTTATTTATTTCAGTCCACTCAAAATTAGATGTAGAAGTAAAAGTGTGGGCTCTAACTCCTTGAGTCCTTAAGTACAAAATGGTTCTCAAAATTTCCTTAGTTATTTCTATCCAAATCTTTAGAACATAAGAACTAATCCTACTTTGATCAGTACTAAAGGACATGTTGGCTAGAAAGTAGTGAAAGGTCTCTTTGTTATAGGCATAAATCAAGGTCAGGATAAAAACAAATTGGCTGGTAGCGAAAAAAGGCATCACTTTAAAGTGAATATCCTCCTGAAGTAGGATTCTATAAGGTGTAATTTTGGCAGAGACAAACCTAATGAAGGAATCCTCATTAGCTTTGGATAGAAATTTGTTGTCTCCACTCCTAGAAGACGAACCCTTACTAAGTCTTTCCCTCTTGCTAGAAAATGCCATTGCTAAGTTGAGAAGGATTGGATGAGGCTATTGAAGTGAATGAAATTGAGTTCTAGAGTCCTCCTATTTAAAGAAAAATGATCTTTAATCTGTATGAAAATATGTTCGTACAAAATGATTGATAGGTTCATATGTACGAAAATAAATTTCGTATGTACTAATGAATACGTTCGAAACAAATTCTTGTAATCACACAATTTACGATGTCCTTTCATACAGGATTTTTTACCATACAATTGTATAGACAAACATGTGTTCGTCCAGGATAATTGGTTATTTAAGATCATTTTAATGATGGGTTGATTCGTCCCCCACATTGAATGGCACGTGGTTTGTATGTACGAACTTCAGGTTTATATGTACGATCAGTTATAATAATTGATTCTACTAATATAACCATCTACATGAGCATAGACAAAGTAATACAAATCATCCGATATGATATAAAGATTGTACAGTATGATATGTATTGAAAATGAAAAATAATATGCAATCAATTCAAAATAATGTTGAAATACTATAGAATTCATACATGATGAAAATAATTTTGTGTTGTAGAATTAGAACACTTAGGAAAATTTGAATGATTCAATCAAAAATAAGAAATCTGATGTGAGCAATATTTCAAAATCACACACAACACAAAATCACAAATAAGCACATAAAATACAAAAACAAAAAACACATAAAGACACATCAAATTTGCAGAAAAAAAGTTTAATTAAGCATTCAGATCAATCACACCAAGTCTTGTTCTTAATGTACTAAAAGTATCAAAGGCTATTGGTTTTGTAAAAATATCTGTAAGTTGATTTTTAGTTAAAATATGGTTCAGTTCAATTTCTCCTTTGGATACATGATCCTTTATGAAATGATGTCATATGTCTATATATTTGGTTCTAAAATGTTGAATAGGATTTTTTTGAATTGTAAATGGCACTAGTGTTCATAATAAATTTGAATTATGTCTATTGTAAATCCTAAATCAATCAATTATTATTTCAACCAAAGAACTTATGTCACACAACTTCCTAAGGCAATGTATTTAGCTTCAGTACTAGATAGGGCTACGGAATTCTATTCTCTAATGGTCCAAGAAACTAAAATTTTTTTAATAAGTTGATAAGTTCCTGATGTACTCTTTCGATCAAGCCTATAATATGTAAAGCCTAAATCTAAATATCTAATTATTTCAAATGAAGAGCTAAACTTAGGACACCAAATCCCTAAGTTTTGATTTCTCAAAAGATATCTCAAAATCCTTTTCACTATTATCATATGTGATTCTTTTGGATCTGATTAAAATCTAGCACACAAATAAACACTAAACATAATATCAGGTCTACTAGCAGTCAAGCAAAGTAAAGATCCAATAATTCCCCTAAATTTCTTTTGATCAACAGATTTTCCCTTTGGGTCCTTATCCAACTGAACCAAGGAACTCATAAGTGTACTAATAGGTTTAGCATTGTCCATTTCATACTTTTTGAGGATGTCCTTAACATACTTCGACTGACTAAGAAATGTTCCTTTCTCAATTTGCTTAATGTTAAAACCTACAAAGTAACACAGATCTCCCATTAAACTCATGTCAAATTCACCACTCATTATTTCAGAAAAATTATCAAATAAGATTTTTATTTGTAAATCCAAAGATGATATCGTCGTTATGAATTTGTATAATGAGTATATCATATCCCAATTTCTTAAGAAAAAGAGTGGTGTCCACACTTTCTTTTTTAAAAGATCTCTCAAGTAGAAAAGTTCTCAACCTCTCATACCAAGCCCTAGGTGCCTTTTCCAATCCATACAATACCTTCTTCAATTTAAAAATATAATTTATGTATTTTGAATTTTCAAAGCCTGCAGGTTATTCAACATAAACATCTTCTTGAATTATCCCATTTAAAAAGGCACTTTTAACATTTATTTGAAATAATTTAAATCATCTAAAATAGGCAGAGGCTAATAAAATCCTAATTGCTTCAAGTCTTGCTATAAGGGAAAAAGTCTTCTCAAAATCAATCCCTTCAATCTGATTATATCCCTTAGCTATCAATCTAGCCTTATTTCTAACGACAACTCCTGAGTCATTCATTTTATTTTACCCACTTAGTTCCAGCTATACTTTGATCATATGGCCTTGCAATTTACTCCCAAACATTATTTCTAACAAATTGTTTTAAATCTTCCTGCATTACCAAAATTTAAAATACATCTGAAAGTGTTTGATTTATATTTGTGGGTTCTATCATTGAAATGAAGGTAGAATGATTGACTTCTTTGCTTAGTCCTAGCCTAGTCTTAACACCCTCTCTAGGCTCACCTAAAATCAATTCCTTAGGATGATTTTTAGAAAATTTCAAATCTCAAGGCAAAGGGTTTTCTATCTCTAACTTTTTATCCAAAATAATCTTCTCAATCTTCTGGGAGTTATTTTCTATTTCATTCTCTTCTAAATTGACTCTTCTAAAATTTCAGATTTATCAAATACAACATTTGTGGTCTCCTCAGCTACCAAAATTCTTTTGTTAAATACTCTATAAGATTTTTCAGTACTAGAGTATCAAAGAGATATTCCTTCATCTAATTTTGGATCAAATTTTTCTAGGATAGATTTTCCATTATTATGTATGAACACCTTATATATAAAAACATGCAAATATGATAAATTAGGTGTTCTCCCTTTTAGAAGCTTATAGGGTGTTTTGTTCAAATTCGATCTAATGTTGACCCAATTTAGAACATAACATGTAGTATTAACTGCTTAAGCCCAAAAAATTTAGGAAGTGAATATTCTGCCAACATGGCTCAAGCAGCTTTTATTAATGTTCTGTTCTTTCTTTTGACTACCCCATTCCGCTGAGGGGTTCTAGATGCATAAAAGTTATGATCAATTCCTTTTTATTTATGAAAATTCTCAAATTTTTCATTTTCAAATTCATCACCATGATCACTTTGAATTATTAAAATCTCACATCCTAGTTTCCTATGAATCCAAGTCACTACAGGAAAAACCCTTATCACTGACGGATAAAATCCGACGGCAAAATTAGAAATCCGACAGAAAATATAGTTTCTGTCGCATGTTCCGGCATATATTTGTCCGCCGGTTTGAGTCGCGTCGATAATTTCTTTCCGGCGAATAATTTGAGCCGGAAAGTTCTCCGGCGCCGTTTCCGACTCATTACCGTCGAAAAAATGAATAGTTGTTGACGTAAAAAAACATCTTAATTCCGGCGCCATATGCGCCGGTACATAGCGTCGCATTATGCGCCGGACCTTACCGGCGAATAAAACGCCGCAAAGTGTGACGTAGAAACCCATGATTTTTGCTTGCGACGCAAAGTATACGCCGGTAAATACCGGCGCATACCGCGCTGGTACATGCGCCGGTACGTTTCGACAGAACAAAGACGTCGGTACGTACGGTACAATTCGTTATATCGTCTTTTCCGGCGAAATTCCGGCGCAAATTCCGCCGGAAACCTGTAGCATTGATAAAACAAATTTCCTTCCCAGCCAATAATCAAATTTCCACACCTGCAAACGTATACAAATTTCAATTCTACAACATTTCAATTGTAACATTACAACATTTCAATTGCTGAATGAAAAAGTTCACCCTATTAATGAATTCATCTGTTAATGTCTTTCGACCTTGAGATAATCGGTTATACATCCAACTTCTTTGATTTCTAATATCCATAACCTATATATAAGAGTAAAAAATATATAAATAGAAATCTCTATATAATAGAAAATCCTCGTATGAGGTGAATTTGTTTTTTACTAGTAGACATTGAATTAGTAGGATAGAGAAAACCTTTCATCGAATACCTACGAGAAAATAAGCTCCCTAAGAGGAAATTAGCTATAGATCTTATCAAGAGATAATCATTATTCTATGCTTTGATTAATAATATCTTTACACAAAAGATCCTTCAATAAAATGTGGTTGCATAGTATAAATAAATTCGAAGCATGAAAGATAATAGAAGAAGTACATGTTGGATTATGTGGTACAGGCCAATTCGGGCAAAAATAGAAAATAGAAATTAAACAAATGTGATATTATTGGTCGTCGATGATAAATGTCTGCCTGAATGTTTCATTTCATTGTAATCAACCACCAAATGTCCAACATATAACCATCTCCTAATGTCATTTTGAAAGATGGGGTGTAAATAACATTGATATTATAGATCCTCAATCTTTTTGATGCTACAGATTTATACTATTAACTACATACTACTTCTCAAAGCGGGCAGAAGTAATTCCTTTAAGAGAAGTTAAAGTTCATCATTCTTAAAAGTTTTTCAAAGAGAATATTATATATTGGTTTGGTATTCCTCACCAGATTATCTCAGATAATGGTCCTTCACTCATAAGCACTAAAATTAATAGTCTTACTAAATTTCATTACAACAATTGGAAATACTCCACCATTTATTACCCTTAGGAAAATTGATTGCTTGAGGCCTTCAATAAAATTAGGGATCATATATTATAGAAGAACATAGATGGCAATAAGCACCCATGGTACGAGAATTTAGTTGAAGCTTTGTTGGCATGGCAAACCACATATAAAACTCTAGCTTAATCTCTGCCATATACTTTAGTCTTTAGATCATAGACTCTTATTCCTTTGGAAGTACAACTACCTTCACTCAGAGTCATAGTGAACTACAAGAATACCATATAATATAATACAAAACTTTGGTAAGAAGAGCTTAAAAGTTTGAAAGAAAAGCATCTATATGCTAGACAAAAGCTTGAGTAATGTAAAGCTAAAATGATACAAGATTAAAACTTTTTTTTGCCAAAGAACATTCTAAGTAGTTGACTTGGTACTAGTTATATGAATACCTATCTAACTCATCAAAAAATAGTAGGTAAATTTGAGCTAATGTGTGAAGATCTGATCATGGTGGAAACTGTACACCAAGCATGATCTTAGCAAAGTTAAGGCTAATCCTATATATAATCCGACGGTAATCGCATGTTTTCCCGTAGTGAGTCCAAAAATTTCTATAATTCCTCAAATGATTCACTCTTATGATATAAGAATTTAACCCAAGTGAATCTAGAAAAATCATCTACAATCACAAATATGTGTACCTTCCCTCCTAGACTTACAGTTCTAACTAGTCCAAAATGATCCATATGTAAAATTTCTAAAGTTTTTCTAATTATAAGATCCTTATTGGAATAAAAAGAGGACTTCACCTATTTTCCTAATTGACATTCATCGTAAATGTGATCCTTAATAAAGTCTAATTTTAGTATACCTCTCACCAAACTCTTTTGGGTAATTCTCCTAAGGTTATTCATGCTATAGTGACAAAGCCTCCTATGCCATAACCATGACTCATTAGAAGTAAATTTCAAATAGAAAGCATTAGGAGTTTTAATACTATATAAATCTAGCATATAAACATTGTTTACCCTTAATTCATGTAAAATATTATTATTATTTATGCTTAATATGTAGCTAATAGGAAAAAATTTTACACTATATCCTTTATCACATAGCTGTCTAATACTCAAAAGATTATGCTTTAAATCTTCTACAAGCAGTATATTTTTTATAAAAAAATTTTGCAAGTTTCTGATCATACCTGATCCAACCACCTTCCTAGTGGTGTTATATCCCAGTGTAACCCTGCCTTCACTTCTGGCTTCCAGCAATATAAATTTCTTAGTATCTCCAGTCATATGCTTTGAGCAACTGCTATCCACGTTTCAAATGCTCTCATGAGATCTTATATGAGAGCTTTCCTATAAAACTATCAAACGTTAGACCTGGGAACCCAAACAAGTTTGGGTTTTCCTTTTAGAAAATTAAGAACAGATACATATATGTTATGTCAAGGTCAGGTGTGTGTGCTATATGTCCAAACAAGCCACTAGAATGACATTTAACTCTAGGAAATGGATTTCTCAATCTTCTAAAATTACTTTATTTCTTCCTGGGTTGTAAAAATTTTGGATACAAAATAGGATTAGTAAAATTTTCAAGTGTTAGAGGTTTCCTATATTCCTCGAGAACTTGCATTTTCAATTTCAAAAATGTGTTCAAATCTTCTAATATTTTTTATCAAAATTCAAGTACTGCTCTCTGTTCTATGATTCATCCTTAAAATTTTTGAATTCTTTTTCCAATTGAGCAGAGGATGATTTTAAAGTTTCATTCTTTTTATTCAAGTCATCAAATTCATCAAGTAAGCTCATGTGATTGTTATCTATCAATACATGATCTTTCCTATGGATTTTGCATTCTCTTTATAATTCTTGAAATTCTATATTTAGACTAGCATGCATTTTCTTTAGCTTCTTATATGCATCATGAAACCTTCTAGAAACTTCTAAAAGTTCAGCATAGGACATCACATACCTCCTCTTGATCTTACTGATCAAGATTATTTTCCATTAAGCACAAGTTGGTGACATTCTCCTCCTTTTAGTTTCTGAAGAATCCATAGCCGAGTCCACTCAAAATGCTCTTTGGAATCTCTTCTTGCCTTCTTCACATTTGATTTCTCCTCTACCTTCTCCTTGCTAAGAGTGGCTTTTAGGTTTGGGCAGTCTGACTTTATGTGACTAGGTTTCCTACATTCATAGCAAATCACATCATTTGAAACCTTAGCATTCTTATTAAATTTACCTATGTTCCACTATTGGTGTCTATTTTGCTTCCTCTTTAGAAATCTTCTAAATTGTCTAGTCATTAAATAAATGTCATCCTCATCCTTAAGTTGCGATAGACACTCTCTAACTCCTCCACTTTTAGTGCAATGTTCTTCTACTTTTACTGTTCACCTGCATCAATCTTCCTTTGACTCACTCCTTGCTCATAGGCAATTAGTGAACCAAGAAGATTATCAATAGAGTAAACATTCAAATTTTTAGACTCTATAATTGTAATTATTTTAGTATCATATATAGTAGGCAAACAATGAATAATCTTATTAACTATTTCAACATTCGTTAGTTCCCTACCCAATGCATGTAAAGAAGTAACAATTGAAGTAAATCTTATATACATTTTAGAAATGGATTCATTTAATTTATGCAAAATTATTCATAATCATGTAACAAGATGTTTAGTCTAGATTGCTTTACTTTATTTGTCCCTTCATAAGTAATATAGAGTATATCACATATGTCTTTTCCATTTTTGCAAGTGGAAACCCATATATAGTCTTTTGACTTAAGTGCACAAATGAAATTAATTAAATATTTTGCATTTAGTTGTGCTAATTTAGGTTATTCTGCTGTCCAATCTATAAAAGGTGTTTCAACTCTAATATCATTAACTAATCTAGTTAGTTTTGTATACCCTTCTTGAACTAAGATCCACAAACGATAATCTAATGACTGTAAAAATGTTGACATACGTCTTTTCCAAAAATCAAAAGGAATGTTATCAAATAAAGGAGATCTATTTATATAGAAAGCTTCTGATGTGTTCCGATTTCCAAAAGTAGTCATGCTCATTTTTCTAAAAGTTATCTAAACTTATAATTTTGAAATAAAGTTTGGGTACAACTTTTTGAATCTATAATAGGTTATTAAACCTAAGATAATGTCCCAAGGCTAACCAAGAAGGGGGTGAATTAGTAATTTAAAAAATTACTTCTTGGATTTTAAAAATTAAAATCAGTTGACGATTCATTTCAAGTTATTTGAAGTTATTTGAAAATAAATTTTTCAATCACAGAATTAAAATTATAGTAAGCAACGAAAATTAAAATGTCACAAAGATTTAAAGTGTCTTTATCAAACACGACCTACATCTACTCTCTGAAGATTCTATCTTCAGATACTGCACTATTATCAAAAGTGACTCTCCTTTTACCCACACAGTAAGGTGAAGAAGCCTTTATAAAACTCTCTTCCACCAATCCCTGGTGTGACAGAGAACCATCATCCTTTCACACCTTCTAAGTGTAGGCAGAGAACCTTCATCCTTTTACACCCTCCAAGTGTAGTCAAAGTACCTTCATCCTTTCACACCCTCTAAGTGTAAGCAGAGTACCTTCGGCTATTTACACTCACCAAGTGTCAGTAGAGAATCATCGGCTATTCACACTCTCCAAGTATTGGCAGAGAATCGGATCTTATACGAATTTCTTCTCATGATAAATCTAAAAAGATAAGAGAAAGAGTGATAACCATAATTACAAAGAGATCCTTACCTTTGAGTAACCTTGTGAACCATTCACACCCCACTTGCAAGAAATCTCTCTTAAGCACTCTCTCACACTCTCTCCTTCAATTTCCATTGAAATATTATGAAGACAAGATACTTCTTATGTCAATTTTAGTGGACCTTTTATACAAAAGAAATGAAAAACCATCTATAAAACTAAAGTTTTCAAATTTAACCGTCACAATTGTATAGTACGATAATATATTCATACGTATAAATAGTTTAAATACTATTGCATATAAAGCTATTGTGAATTGTTATGAAATCATTTCGTATGTTATCATTGTATGATACAAACTATGTTCGTCCAAAATGAACAAAAATTTTTAAAGTTTGTCTGTAAGAAACATCAGGACGAAATCAGTGAGAATAGACCCAAGACATTCATCCCTGTACGAACACTAAGATCATCCCGTACGATCTCCGTGCGAGAATAGAACAGAGGCTTCATCCCTATCTAAACACTAAGATCATCCCATATGATATTCGTGCAAGAATAAAATAGAGACGTTCATCCCTATACAAACACTGAGATCATCCCGTATGATCTACTTGCGAGAATAAAATAGAGGCGTTCATCCATGTATGAACATTAGGATCGTCCCATATAATCTTCATGTGAGAACTAAACAGAGGCGTTCATCCCTGTATGAAAATTGAGATCATCCCTTACGATCCATACTTAGAAAAAATAATTTCATTTATGTTCGTTAAACTGCTCGTTAAGAAAAATAACTGATTAGATCGTCCCGTATGAAATGATATCATATAGTATGATCCGTTTAAAAAATATAAATTTTAAAACTCTCTCCCAGTATATGTGTGTGTTCAGTTACACCATTATAATCACACTCTCTTAGACTCAATAAAATAAAAAATATAGACTTCAATCACAATAAACTTTAAACTGATCTTGATTTGAAGTCTTCAGCAATCCGAAGTATGATTTCCCTAAAATGTTAGTACACATAAGAGCAAAGCAATTCTTTCAAAATATGTTAGGAAAAATAATAATCAAATCAACATATAAGTTGCAAGAACATCAAACATGTAAAACTAAGTACCAGCTATCTCAATAATGTGTGAAAGAAGAGTATGATGGGAGAGATTACTTACTTTCTTTGATTTACTCTGAAGGCGAGATATGTTGAAACCTTCCTTAGGTCAATCTAAATATATCAAGGATATTCTTAAGAAATATGAGATGGATAATGTATGAAAATTAAAATAGCCATAAGCTGTACTATTAAACAAGATAAGGATCACATTAGAAATTTTATATATCATAAGAAGTATAGGTGAATAAAAGGATCTTTTCTATATTTGACTATAAGTAGACCTAACATTATGTTTAGTGTTTATGTTTATGTATGATTTCTAGCTAATATTAAGGAATACCATATGATTGTTGTTAAGAAAATTCTTAGATACCTCTATGATACCCAAAACTTAGGAATCTGGTATCATAGACATAACTCATCCTTTGAACTCATATTTTATTCGAACTCTGACTTTGTTTGATGTAAGGTAGATAGAAAAAAATACCTCAGAAACCTATCAATTCATTGGTCAATCACTAATTTTCTCGTCTTGTTGAAAGTAAAACTCTATAATATTATTAACCACTAAAGAGAAATATATTACTTTAGGAAGTTGTATTTCTCAAGTCTTATGACTAAAGTAATAAATCCTAGATTTTAGATTATCTGTAGGCACTATTCCTATTATGTGTGACAATACTAGTGCCATTAAAATTTTTTAAAATCTGGCCCAACACTCCCACATGAAGAAATTAGACATTAAGCATCATTTAAATAGAGATCATGTAGCCATGGGAGATATAAAACTACATCATATAGCTATTAAAAATCAACTAGTAGACATCTTTACTAAACCCCTTGCTTATGACATCATTAGAACCTTAAGGACTAGACTAGGTTTTATATACATTCATGCTTTATCTAGAGTGAATGAGATAACTTTAAACATTTATAATTATGAGTTTTTGTGTTCATATGTTATTAATGTTTTTTCATATATTTGATTTGAGTTCATATATATTTTTTTATTTTATTTCTATTTTTTATAGTTTTTTAGTTATTCTATGATAATCACACACATCAAATCATTTTTTTAATTAAAAATAAATTATTCATATTATACTGTATGAATCACTTTGTATTGTGTAATTAAAAATAAATTATTGACATCCTTTCATTTTTTTAATTAAAAATAAAATTATACACTTTTTTGTACATCTTAATATTCTATGAATTAATGGTCCTGATGTAACCTATTATCTTTTATAGTACTGTATGACCCCTTATTTTGTATTATATGATCCACGTGTCACTAGCCATTGGATGATTTGAAATCTATTATTATTATCATCAATAATGTATCGTACTATACAAACACCTATTCATATTATACAATCTATTAGTCTAAAAGTCATCCAATCATCCAATCTGACTCCTTAGGATGATGGATTTAATGATGATCATCTAATACAATTTTGATCATACTGTATGATTTGAACAACTTTTTAGACTTCTAAAACGGACTAAATAAACTTTTTTTAATCATATACTACGATATGTATTGTATAATACGATATTGCTGAAGTCTATTTAAAGGAAAGGAATTTCACATAGTAAACTGACACTTCTCATCACACTACTTTTCTTCTTCCTCGCTCAAGTGTTCATATTATATAAATGGTTGGAGGAAAATGATATAGGGTACAAGTAGGGAGTCCCTTGAGGAAACCATTAGAACCCCATTTTGTTGAACCCACTAAGGAAGATGCATATTACAACTACAAGGTTATTGGGATAGCTCCCTCTAAAGTTTTTAATCATGAAAATCTAGATTTTGAGGTACTGAATCTTTTTTGCTAGCGCTACACTCAAATTTTTCCTGACTCTAACATTTCCCTTTAATTTTAAATTAGTGAATGAATTGTTTTGTAGCCTTAGAATCAATGGTGAAACAAATTCCCTTTAATCTTTTGTTAATAAGAGACCTGTAGAGATCACCTATGAAAATTTTGACCAAATCCTATGCCTCTCCACTACAAGGCTCAAAGCACATTTAATAGCTTTTAATCTTAATTATAATTGGAACGATGCCAACAAGACCCTTAGAAATAACCAACACAACATGCACCTACCTTTAGTTTATACCCTTATATTGCATGCCTAATCCAACATATCCTTTCAATTCAATCTTTCTTAAAGCTAAAAATAAGGAAAATATCACACCTCTTCTATCCATTGTCACCTACTTTATCATGGCAAAGATGGATTTTAATGATGTAGATCTAATTATCTAATACAATGAACACCTAACTAGCATTAAGATTTGAGAAATAAGCACTAGCAAAACCTCCCATTAAGTCACCTCATAGCCTACACTTTTGAAGCTAAATACAATTTATAATTTCCATCACCTTCTGATCACCTTCAAATTTACTAAACCAAGAGCTCCTTCCACATACTTCATAATGATAAATTTTGCCATAGTTTCTATGTGGTAAATCCATAGCAAGAGGGACATTACTTCTTATAGTGTATGTTGTTTATTATAGTTTATGTCTATATTTTCTTTTCATTATCCTATTTTTTTTTTTTTTTTTCATGTTATGTTTAGTCATTCTTCCTTTTTGAGATATCAAAAGAGGGAGAATGTGTGTTTGATTGATTGTTGTGTAAAAGTTTAGTTTTTGTTTAATCTTATATAGTAGTCTCTTGGTCTTTATTTTATGCTTTGTGTTGAATTTGAAATATCTATTTAAAAAAATAAAAAATAAATACAAAAACTAAAATTATATATATATAATTAACCTTTTTTTTTACATGGATGACTTAGTGAGGGGGAGTTTAAGGAGAAAATATGAATATTTTAAATTCTTTAAACAACAATATTTGCCATTATAAAAAAGAGATAGATTGTTGTAGTCAACGATCCTAAGCTCATTATTTTGATGATAAAAAACTTTAATTTCTTCTTACTATATTTCTCATTATTTCGATACATATCATAAAGTATGATTAGGTCAATAAATTACTCTTCCAAATTTTCTCTCTATCTCAAAAAATACATAAGTAAATTTAATGGACTCTTTTAGCATATCCTAGTCTACACAATCTTAAGCTATGAATCTTCATTGAATAATGCATGACGTACTTGAAATGTTAGTACACACAAAAACAAATACACTATACAAATTCTAGAAGACACGAGGATACGATCGGTAATGTTTGTTATCATCAAATTCATAAACTCAGGAGTGCGAGATGCAACAATTTTAAGTTATCATTATTATATGATCAATATTCTAAGATAAGGAGAATACCTATGTTTTTAAACATTACAACAATATTATTAAAAACTAACATATTAAGCCAATAAAGAAGATCTTTCTAATTATACTCCATCATCATATTCCTATTATCTAACCAAAAAATTAATAAAAACATAATGCCCAGCTTCATTTAACGATGATTATGCCCCATACTAATAGGAAAGATGATTATGTTACTAATACAAAGATATCCTTTAATATGGTATCATCACAATACGTGAAATTTTTTTATTATTTTAATACTAATAAGATATCTTTTATCCCTTCAGATTATGGTGAGGGAAAAAGTAACTAAAAGCAATATAAATATGCTAAAAGAGTAAATAGCAATAATTCATCTTAATATTATAAAGAAGGTAAGTATGTATTTGTTTGTATTTGTCCAAAGAAATATCCATCATAAAAATATAAAAATTTATGTAAGAAACAACTTTTGTCTTACAAAAACTTAATAAGAAATTTGAACCTAACACATACCATTCATATTTTCCATTAAACGTATTAATTTGTTTAAATTTTAATTTTATAGTATTATTTTAAAAAAAAGAGTTAACTAACCTCAAAATAATATACTATTCCTTTGATAAGAGATATTTCTCACCAATTGCATTGCATTTAACCTAACCAATAATTTTCTTTGAATTACACTATATCTTTAAGAAAAGGAGCCTATAAGTTAACTTAAGGATCATAAAATGTTTTATGAAAAGGAAGAATAAGCCTTACATTAAAGATAAATGAATCACAAATATAAATTTGGGGAAACTGGCATTAGGAGTTACTGAATAGTATTTGAATTTTAGTGGGCCCAAGGGAGTTCATGTATAGTTTCTAGCAGTAACTTGTTATGGCATCAATAACATACCATGATCTAAAGTTAAAGATGAGATCAAAGATGATAATGGTCCTATCAATTAGAAGATCAATATAAAGGGTTATGAGAGATTAATCCAATAAGAAAATTTGAATAAGTTCTAAATTAGAAATATTTGTGATTGCAAACACGATGAAAATTAAAATTATTATTTCCAATCGCAACCCACAAGTTGTGTGCATGGTCCATGGGCTTCTTTTGCATCTTTTGTTGTGGACAATTTAAGTATATTCATTTCTGTTATTGATCTCTCCCCCAACCTATCCTACTCCTCAGATATTTTAACCACATTTTACAAGTTTTCTCTATCCCACATAGAAAGAAAGAATTTTCCTAAGACCCTTCCGAAGGGTTAGACAAAACTAGGCCATCTTTGACCTAATTTTGCTCTCTCCCTTCCCCCACTCTCCAAACTCTTTAGATTTCTACTAGAAACTCGAGATAAGATCTCCGCTCACCTTCTTATCCTTTTCAAGCCTCTCCAACACTTAAAGACACCGTAAGACCCATCCCCGGATTACATATTTCCAAGGCTAGCTAAAAATCAACTTAGAGTACGTAGGTGCATTAACCGGGTCTTTGTTTTACCTTCACTAAGAAACCATAAACACATTTTCCTTTAGAAACTCCATATTACATTAATTAACCTTCGCTTGCATCCTTTAAGAGGATCCATGCCTTGAAGTTCCCTCCATGCCTTGAAGTTCCCTCCATGCCATATATATTATCGAACATGGACGATTATAAAAAGAAATACGATTAGATTTTGTCATCTTATAAGGGTAATTTTTTTGTATGGTATGATTCGGAAGCATCACTAAAATCACAAAACTTTATATTCTAAAAGTTTGAGTCATGTTTGAAATTATATGGTCGTTTTATCCATCTTTCTAAAAGTAACAGAAATCCTACAACATTTAAGAAAATAAATTTAAGTTCATAAAAATTTCAAGATAGATTTATAATAGAAAAGTAACATAATTCCTATAATAGATTTAGAATTTCAAGATAGATTAAGATAAAAAAAACATAATATTTATCAGGTTAATTCTATGAATTTTAACTAACAAATTTTATAGGCATATTAATCTATATAATTATTGTAATTTAATAATAATAGTATTATCAGTAAAAATAAATCATATTGTTATATCGTATTATCATAATATTATATTTAAAAAAAGTATGGTATATAAAAATATAGATGGCTTTTGAACTTATTGGACATTGAATTGATAAAACTCAGAATAATCATGATTGTGCTTATGCCAATCTTTAATTTTCCTCAAAAGTAGTTTAAAAAATGTATTTTTAAAGGACATCTTTTATTAAAAAAACTTTTGAAAAAATAATTATATTGTGAGATTTTTGCATTGCGATGCTCTTAATTATTGCAAAATAAGAGGACTAAAAGTTTAAAATTTTTAAAATTAATCAAAAAGAATTTGTAAGCACGAAAAAATGGAAGGATATGAAAATAAAGAGTAAGAAGAATAAGAAGAAGAAGTGGAGAGAAAGATGAGGTAGGAAAAAAGGAGGAAAAGAAAGTTTAGAGAAAGAAGAAGGAAGAATATAAAATGTGGCAAGATACATGGAGGGCAGAAAGGAGAGTAAGTGATGGAGGTAAGAAGGAAAAATGTGATATTAAAGAAGTATCATGTGCGTGAGAGACGGCCGGTAGTAGTGACCGTTCGAATGGCAAGGATCGATTGGATGATAGGTGGAGGTGGGTTGAAGGGAAGAGATCAAGCTTCATGTAGGCAAGGGCGGAGGGAGGGGGGCAAGGGGGTGCACGTGCCCCCCCTAAATTTTTTTTTTCCTGAGCTACAACTGATATATATTAGTGTATTCATATTTGTACTATACATACCAGTTATGTTAAGTTGTATCTTGTTGTATTGTATTTTCCTTAATCTATTTATATCTAGTTATGTACTGTTCGGAGATTAACTGAGATAATAAACTTTTTCTATTTTCATGTTACATCTCTCTTCTTTCTATGTTTTCTCACTTTCTTCTTCTTCTTGAGCATTGAGCCAACTTGGTTCTCAATATAAGATATTAAAATAATTTTTTATAAGAAAAATAAGAGTTAGAGTTTCAAATTATAATTACACGCAAGATTTTTAATGCATGTAATGTATTCATAAAAAATAGTTATATAATTTATTGATTAAATTTTTTTGTCAAAATGAATCTTAAAAGTATTATATTTATTTTGAGATATGTGTAATATACATTTTAATTGAATTTTTTATGTGTTACACTCATTTTAAAGCAAATTTAAATGTGGATGATCAATTTACATAAGAAAATTAACATTATTTTTATGAAAAATAAGACCTAACACTTCAATGATTTAACATGCAAGAATATGCTTTAGGCTTTGTTCGAAATAATTTTCTTACTAATTTTCACAAAAACTTTCTTAAAATTTTTTAACTCTAGCTACATTATCATATTGCAGACCCAAACGGAGACCACTCCCAAATGGTTTGCTTTCCCTCGACTCAAATGGCTTGTATCATTTTTCCCTTTGCTCCTCTCTTGTGAACTCACGACTCGCGACCTTGAGCACAATTTTCATTTTTGCTTCCGCTCCTTTTTCGCCATGTTTTTTTTTTCTTTTGCGCCTCTCTCGACATGTTATTTACATTATTAATTTTGATCTTACAACTCCTTTTGACTTCAGTCAAAAGTTGGCAAACAGAACAATTTTAATGATTCAAACTGCATGAAATATGAAAATCGTTGAAAACCCGCATTAAAATTGCGCTGATAATGGATGATTTTTCTGTAGTGTTTAATTTAGGCCCCCCTGAATAAAATTTTTGGCTCCGCCACTGCATGTCGGGAGCGAGGTCGGCTGACTTTGGGAGCCGTGAGAGTTTGAGAGGCAAAGATTTATAGGGCATGCAAATGAGAGCAAAAGGAGAGGCAGTTGATTATGGGAAAAGGCAAATAGTGGAAGAGTTTATCCAAATATAGCAGTTGGCCTTATTAGATAAGATTGAAATGGAAAGTTTTGTGTCGTTTGGGATTGGGATGTGATTATACAAAGAGTTAAAAATAGGTTGTTCAAATTTATTTATTGATTTGCTTTGTACGATTAGGATAATGTATGATGAAAAATTTTTATTTTCAAAATTTTTTTAATTATTTTTTGGGACATACAAAAGAAAGAATCTTTATTTTATTGTGATTTATTAATAAAATTGATTGTAATTATTATAAATATTAGTGATGGTTTATATATTTCTTAAAAATATTCTAGAAAAATATTTATTAATATAAAATACAATGTATGAAATATTTAAATTTATTGTTAATTTAATATTGACATTTTATTGTTAATTCATTGTTAAAATAATATTAACATTTAAAATAAAATTAAATAGAATATTATAAAAGTTGAAAAATAAGTAATTTACGGATACTATTAATATTTTTTTATTAATGTTTGAACTGATAATAAATAAAGTATGATGGGAAAATAAAAATTTAATTAGGTTATAATATATAGTATTCATGTTATAGTGAATATCTTATTTTTCAGCCATCCATTAATTGAAATAAAGCATATGTTGGTTGAGAGGAAGTTAAAATAGAATTTTTTAGTGTAGGGTCTTTAAGTCCTTG
>NW_021369109.1:23586-54163 GCF_001605985.2 Dendrobium catenatum
ACTATTATCTTTTGGTGATACCACGTCGCTCTATTTAATTGTAATAAAAAAACAGGAGTCATGCTCTCGTGGTATAGAACATATCGTGTACCGTGACCATCCGAACGTAGAGCTATGTCTAGTTCTCACATAAATAATTTCTCCTCAAACGAAGCCTAATATCATTTTGTTCAAATTTATTTATTGTCGAGTCGATGTGTAGGAATTGAACAATATATATCTAGTTCTTATTGTTCAAGATCATTTATTTGTTTTATATTTTTCAAGTTATAATAAGATTTCAATTAAATTTAAATAAAATTTATTATTTATAATAAATGCCATATTATATCATTTTATTAAAATTAATAATAATTCACTCAAATCATCTCTAATATTTTTTTTAACAAATTTAGATTATTAATATATTTGTTGTCAATATTTTTATTATCCAATGATATGCAAATAAATATTGACTATGCTATTAATCTTTTTTTATAAGATTATATTTTTTAGTCGAGTATATATCTTCTCTCACCCACAAAATTAACATGAGAATATTTATAGTTTTTGAGGATTTAAGCTATTTAAATATTTCAGTTGCACTTTTGTAAATATATAAATGGGGCTTCACTTTTTGTGCTCATTACTTCATATCAAATTTGCCAGAACATATCCCTTTCTCATTTCAATTAGAGTTGAGTTTATTCAAATCAAATAGAAATGATGAATGGATTCTAAATAACATTGATATCAGAAGATTGAAAATATAAAGATAAAAAAGCCTCATTAAACTATGATGGTCTAAATTTGTCTTTAACAGCAATTTACTATGACGGGATCCAAAGGTACAAGGATGTGTTCTGTTTGCAGTCTCTCAGGTCCTATTTGATTATCTGATCGAACTTTTATAGGCTCATTGTGACGCCGGACGTTTAGAATACTATCGTGTGGTCAACCAATGTTATAGCGCCACGTAGCAAGCCGAAACCCCGACCCAAACCCTTCGTTATTTGTGTATTGGTCTTCGTGTTTTTCACCATTTCGGGTCGCCCCGATCTTAAACGGGGGAAAAGTTAAAACCCTGCCTTTCTTTTAAATGTATAATAAACTTTTGATGGATTATGGTCTGAAGACGTTATACAGTATTTAGGGTTTACTGCCACGAATAGAAAGTTTTCTCGAAGGGTTCAAGGGATGGAAGAGAAGACAACGGCGATTTCTTTGGAGACTTAGACGATTTCGATGAAACATTTGGCACTTATAAAGTCGATAAAGATTTATCTATTTTTATACAAGTAATTTCTATGCTCCTTATTTTTGTTGTTTATGTCGATAATTGTCTACTTGTACCAATGTTTATAGATAATCGATACTGATCGGTATTATACGTTCATATCTGACCGTAGCTTATAGGTGTACCATATGTTTGTACCCGAGATAAAATATTACTACATAATTCCGAGAATATAATTGGTACTGCTAATGTACTTATTGGTTCCTATGTACCGAGCTTATTAGATAAGATACAATCAGTATAGTACCGAGATAAAAATAATTTCTACATAAACTCGGTATCAATCGGTTACGACTCATGTATTATATGGTTTCTCTTGTACCGAGCTATTAGGTAGTACATATTTGTTCGAGATAATAAATTTTCTAACATAATTCGGTATAAATCTGGTACTACTAGGTATTTATAGGTTCTCTAGTACCAAGCTTATAGATAGAAAGTACCATTTTTATCGAGATAAAAATTTCTACATAAGTCGGTATAAATCGGCACTGCTAGGTATTTATAGGTTCCTTTGTACCGAGCTTACAGATAAGTACAATATCAATACCGAGATAAAAAATTCTACTGTATTCAATCGGTACTTCTCGTATTTATAGTCCTTGTTCTAGTCTTATAGTTGAATTAAGTCTGTTGAAATAAAAATATTTTATATTATATTTTTTAATATTAATTTAAAAATAAACTTTCGTTTTCACGTGATTTGCTTTATTTTTATTTAAATATAGATTTCTTTAAGACAAATCAGAAATGTTTAACATTATACCGCCCCGAAGGACAAATTAATGTTTACTATCGATTTGAAATGAAGAAATTATAATTTTCTTTAAAAAAAAATAGTATGGAAGATACAAATCAACCTGAGGGATGATGAATATCTTCTCCAATCTCTAATTAGGAAAAAAATTGCATATATTATCTTCATAATCAAATATAGAAGATATATGATCTGCCTGAAAGAGCAAATCAGCGATTATGAAATTAAAATTTTAAATATGAATAAGCGATATCTGCATTCCCAGATTTTCACCCTACTATAGAAAGGAACTATGGTAGGGTTTATTTTTAATATGGGATCTAGACTCCATATAGGGGTAAGCCCCTATAGTAATTACATCTCCTATGAATTAATCTCGATTAAAGTGAAGGCTAAAAATTTTAAAGATACATGTAAAATTTAATAGGATGTTTGGTTATGAAAATTTTAATGTATAAGCTTTAGATTTTAACATCTCCAAGTTGAATTTAGAGATTTTTGTTTTGAATTTTATGAGTGATAGAAAAGACGTGTATAAGAAGAACTCACTACACCGGGGGCTATGACTCGGTGGTTCCGCCCGTAGCACTCCCATTTGGAAGAAATGAGGCGATTGGATATTCTCTATAATTGTTCCACGTAGCTCCAATGTTACCTCGCAAGCAAAGGCCAAGAGAGAAAAAAAAAGTGGAATGAGAGTAGGCACCATTCAAGCAGAAATATAATTAAACAATAATCAATTTAAAACAATTAAGATTTATAACCTTTAAAATTTATATGAAGCATATGGAAAAGGATAGCATGTGTAAAGCAATGATATCAACATAAAGCACAATGAGTTACTATACAAAGTAAACATGTGACATAATAAAAGAAAAATATTCCGATAGACTTACATAATATGATATAAAAAAAAATGTCACGGCCTATGCTGCATGATACAATGACATCACATATACATTATAAAAAACGAATTTCTCAAGAGTGCTGATCATAAGAGAATTGTGATGGACAATTAGGTATTTATAAATTTTTGAAACAATAATCGTATCGAAGAATCATATCAATAAAGCAAATCAGTTCTCTAGCCATTATGGACTGAAGTATGACTGAAACATGAAAGTAAGGAGGTTGTAGAGAACTGAACTATATATTATAGATTATTTTTCATTGCAATTAATTAGTTTATAACATGAATATATGAAATGAGATCTTTTACTAATCTCAACTTTATTTAAAACCCAACTGATAAAAAACAAATAAACATATTAAAAAAATTTTACTATACATAGTGTTGATTCGAATAGATAAAATAACTTGCTTATATTAATAGAAAATTTTTATTTACAAATTTAGTTGAGAGAAAGTTTACTATATATATGAATTTATATATTAATTTACTGATTACAGGGTATCATATGAAAGTAAAAAATACGGGCAAAAGTATCACAGTATATAATACCTTTTGATGAAATATAATCATCATCTCATGCATCCGAATAAATGTATAACAATTTGAAAGCTTTGGAGAAAGAACTCGGCTTTTATATTATAATTTCAGCTTAAACCATTCATAATGATATAAAAGAGTCTGAATTTACATCAAAGATCTATAATATGTACATGTGACCTTCAAACACAATGAGAAAATATGATTAAGCAGAGAATATTCGCAATGAAAAGGTCCCTACACGTATATTCTATAATATATATATATTATATACAAAAAATTTATATACTAAACTTTACAAATATAGTGAGGAAAGATTATAAAGGTATGGACAATTTTTTTACAAAATTTCTATACTAATCTTTACAAAATAAAGAGAGGAATCGTCCATTCTAAAGAGAGCACATTTATACCCCCGCTCAAGCGGGGCTGGTGGTGACGGAACGACTAGCGGTGAAGAGCGAAGGCGATCGAGAGTTGGATCTGGAGGATTGAAGAAGAATGGAGAACGTTCGGCAGCTGGATCTGGAGGATCTCTGAGTAAACCTGCAACTGGAAAGTCGAAAGGCAAAACTTGGGATGCAGGAAAGATGGGATCAGAGGGATCATCAGAAGGCCGCTGGGAGGTCAAGTCGAGGAACTTGGATCTGAAAATGGCAATGCCGATCGCTAAGAGCGGTGGTCAAATGCGTGTAAATGCTACGAAGAGGGAGGATTCTCCTCCTAATTTGAAGATGGAGCTGGTGCCGGCCTCGGAAGTGAATATGCTGATTAATCCAACCTTTGTTGGGATGGATTCTTTAATGGAAGTGGAAGGTCTACAATCGGTGTTGGAGGAGAGTACAGATCTGGAAGAGATGTTTGATGTTGATGCGGCTATGCCTGGTCGGATTGGTGTGATGAAGATTGTAACTAAATAGTCCTTGTTGAGCGATGATCCTTTGATCGGAGCTGACTGCGTGATGGAGGTTAGTACTAACTTGAATGAGCAGAACATTGGTGTTATGGACATAGCTGGTAGCAATGGAAATAGTCCTGTTCTGGTGAGTGAATCAACTGTGGTTGAGATGATAGGGGTGAATGAAGTAGAGACTGGTTCTGCTGGATTGAACAATCTGCGAAATAGCTCTCTAAGTGATTGTGGGAATGCTGCTTCAGTTAGTAGCTCGCTGAATTTGGAGAATGTGAAAGGAAAGGCTCCGGTACAATTTGAGAATAGAGTTCCTCTATTCTCTGGTGGAGTGAGCAACGCTTGGAGGAAGCCTGAGCACATTCCGATCCAACATCCAGAGGAGATAAATGTGCTATCGAATGATGGGATTTCTATTGATCTCAACATGGAGGTTGTTAAGGCGAATGTGGCAAAATTGGAAAGAGCTGTTGTAGGGAAAATTCTGGGCAGGAGAGCTTCGTATTTCCTCTTGAAGTCAGAAATCCAGCGTCAGTGGGGGCGTTTTGGGGAATTTTAGCTAACAACTCTAGGACATGACTGTTTTGTTTGTGTTTTTGGATCGATCAAAGCCAGGAATGCAGTGTTGTGCTGTGGTCCTTGGTTTATCGGAGGTAATATTATTGGGCTGGATAGATGGATGCCGAGCTTCTCCCCGGAGTCGATGGAAGGATTATCCTCTCCGATCTGGATTCGTCTTCCAAATCTTCCTCTCCAGTATTGGGATGATTGTAATATCGCCAGAGTTGCCTCAAAGATTAGCGTGCCTCTGTGGAACGATGCACAGACGGGGAATTGGGGTAGAAGAGAATACGCCCGGGTGTGTGTTCGTATGAATATGGCAAGAAACTTGAACCTGGGATTTGGGTTAATGGCATGAATGGGAGGTTCTACCAAAAGGTAGAATATGAAGGCATTGGGCTATTGTGTTATGGATGTGGGAAAGTGGGGAATTGGAGGGAGTTTTGTCCATCTAGAGCTGGCGGACAAGGGGAGGATGTGGTCAAAAGAGCAGGGGAACAACCAAAGCAAGTTGGTACGGGTGAATGTAGTTCTGCCCAAAATTTGAGTAGTGGTGGGAGAGTGGAACCTTTACAACCCAAGAAGAATGCTTTACATGTTGTTAAAGTAGAGGGTGGAAGCAAAGGCAAAATGGTTGGCAGCAATGATAAAGGAGGGAGTGTAGATGCACAGGATGAACTGAACAGGGGCAAAGTTAATACGGATGAAGGATCGCAGGAAGTTGAGGATCCGTTGGGTCCTTGGATTCAAGTACCCCCAAGATGGAGGAGAAACAAATGATCACAAGCCAGGAACAAGGAGAATATGGGTGATAAACAGAACCTAAATTTTCCTAAGCAAGTGGACTTGAACAAGGTTCAAGTGCCTGATAGTATGTTGAAGCCCACTCAGAAACAGAACAGGATGGGTTTTAAGCAGCGGTTGCCATTCACGGTTGGAATAAGAATGCCTAACAGAGCCAATGCTCCGAAGGAGCTTAACCAATTGGGACTGGAGGTTCCCAGGAAAAAAAAAAGGAGATGATGGAAGCTACTAGCTCAGTTTTGGTGGAGGATCTAGGCGGCGGGGACGCTTCCCATTTTGTTGCTTAATGTCTTCCATCATTATTTGGAATTGCAGGGGTGCTCGGAAGAAACAAATTGGGCATTACTTGCGGAGCCTTATGGGGAACAATGAGGTTTGTTTTATTGGATTAGTTGAAACCATGGTTGAGAACTTTGGTCGGAAGGATGTTAATAGGTTGGTTGGTGGAGATTGGGATTATCTTCATTGTCCAGCTGTTGGTAATTCAGGTGGATTGCTTTCCCTGTGGAAGAAGGATGTTATGAAATTTGAGATCATGGCTACTGATGAGAAAGTGTTGATTGGTAAGGTGATGTTACCTAACCTACAGGAATGGATTGTGGCAGTGGTGTATGCCAAGAAGGACTACCATGCGCGTCGTAGTCTTTGGAATGTGGTTGGCAACTTTATTAATGAGAACCTCCCAGTGATTGTGGGAGGGGAATTTAACTGTTGCTTGGATCAGAGTGAAAAGAAGGGTGGACATAGATACAAGTACACTGTGGGAGCTAAAGAGATGTCTGATTTTCTAGTTGATAATGACCTGCATGATCTGGGATTTTTGGGGCTGAGATACACCTGGTCTAATAATAAGACTGGGAATAACAAAATCTGGGTCAGGCTTGATAGAATCTTGATGAATTCGGAGGGTCTTCGACTTGCTCCTCTGGCTACTGTTAAGCATCTAATTAGACTGGCATCTGACCACTGTCCGTTGCTTCTTTGTTTAGCTCCTACATTGCAGAAACCTGAAGGTAGATGGCTCAGATTTGAAGACATTTGGATGACATTTTCGGTTACTTGGAAGATTGTGTGGAAGAATTGGACAAAGCAAGATTATGGGCATCCTGCGGATGTATTGAACAGGAAATGTCACAGAACTTTGAGGGCTCTATTTTTTTGGAGCCGTAACCGGTTGAAGGAATTGGGAGAGCTCAAGAATTTGCTTGAGGCACGCATGGAGGAGCTTCAGGTTATTGAAAGGAGTGCAAGGGGGCTCACTGAAGAACAGGAACAGGAGATGAGGAGGAAGGCAGTTGAATTGAAATCTACTTTGGCGCCTATTGCTACTTGGTGGAGACAGCGGGCCAAAACTAGGTGGATTGAGGAAGGTGATGCTAATTCACATTTCTTCCATGCTACAACATCAGCGCGTAGGTGTGGCAACAGGATTGGGGAAGTTCTGAATTCAAATGGGGAACGTGTTGCTGAACCGAAAGCTATTCTAGAAGAATTTATGAACTTCTTTATGAGCAAATGGAGAGACAGACAAGTTTGTATGGATCATTGGCCGGATTTTTAAAACAATGACAAAGTTCCTAATTTTATGATTGAAGGCTTGGAGGTTGCCATCACAGAGCAAGAGATCCAGAAAGCTGTATTCTATATGGAGAAGAATAGAGCACCGAGAGTTGATGGTATTACGTATTCTTTCTTAAAATTCTATTGGGAAGTTATTAAAAATGATGTATTTCATGCTATTTTACATTTATTTAACTCTAACTCCATGAGTGAAAGCTGGAAGGACACTATGGTGATTTTAATTCCTAAGATGGATAATGCTGATTTGCCATCCAAGTATAGGCCTATAAGCCTATGCCAATCTTTTTTACAAGATTGTTGCCAAGATCTTGATCAACCGGATGAAGCCAGTGCTGGAGAAGATTGTTAGTGAAGAGCAGGGGGCTTTTGTACCAGATAGATCCATCTCTAGCCACGGGTTGGATGCTCAAGAAGTTATGTGCAAATTTTAGAACTCTCTTCAGAAAGCTGGAATGATGGAACTCAAGGTGGATATGGAGCAGTATACGATTGTATGTCATGGGAGACTTTGCAAGCTGTGATGAAGTGTATAGGGTTTTCGGAGAGATTCACTCAGTGGGTGATGCAATGTGTTGTCAATCCCAGGTTTTCCCTTATTATGAATGGGAATAGAACTCCATGGATCTATGCTAGGAGTGGACTAAGAAAGGGGTGCCCCTTATCGCCGTATTTATTCATATTATGCTCTGAGCTTCTGACGAAAGCTTTGAGGCAGAGGGGAGGACATCTTGGGATCCAGGTGACCAAGAATGCTGAGAAGATTTTTCATCTGCTTTATGCAGATGACATCTTAGCATTTGCAGAGGCTTGCTGGGGCAGCGCCAATCAGATTATGAATATCTTGAATGATTATTGCTCGTGGACTGAACAAAAAATAAACTGTGGGAAGTCTGCTATATTGTTCAATAGGAGATGTCAGAGCTGGAAGAAAAGAATGATTTCTAAGTTGATGGGGTTTCATAAAGTGAATTCATTGGAGTACCTTGGATTGCCCCTGGTTATGAGGAGATTAGTTGCAAACGGCTTTGCGAAAGTCTTGAAGATTGCTCATGAGAAAACCAACCTGTGGGGGAAGAAGCACCTGTCGATGGCAGGGAGAGCTCTCCTTATTAGAACATCGCTGTTAGCTGTCCCTATGTACTTAATGACTCATACTACGGTTCCTATGGGGGTTCTCAGCAAGGTGGAAAGAATGTGTAGGAGGTTCTTATGGCAAAAGGATGTCAATAGCAGACGGATGCATTATGTTGCATGGAATGAGCTGTGTCAACCTAGGGAGCATGGGGGACTTGGATTTCACTGTCTTGCTTTATGGCAGAGTTCCCTGAGAGCACGTTTGGCGTGGGAGGTTCTGCAAAATGACAATTCTCTATTGAGAAAGGTTGTCTTACCAAAATATGGGGCTAATATTTGGTGTTACAAGAAGGGTAGAAATGTGTCTATATCCTGGAAGGTGATTCTTGATGGTGCTACGACCCTTCGTCCCATTCTCAGGTGGAAAATTGGAGATGGCCACCAGGTGGATGTGCTGAATGATGAGTGGATCTTGGATAGGAACATTTCTCGGTGGCCTACCTTTGTGAATGTGGCTGAGCTTGAGGATGCTAATGTAAGTAAATTGTTAGACAGTTCTTTACAGTGGAATAGGGATATGGTGGAGAATTGCTTTGGGAAAGTCATGGGACAACGTATCATGGAGATTAATACGAATAATGAGAATGGATGTGATTGTCCTGTACTCCTCTATTCACGGGTTGGGAAGTTTTTGGCTGCAATGGCTTATTGTGAGAAGATTGATATGGAGGCTTACCAATTTCATTGGTTACATAGACTGAAGCTGCATCATAAGGAAAATTTTTTCTGGTGGAGATTGCTGAGAAATGCCATTCCAACGGCGAAGTGGTTGTTTTGTAGGGGACTTGCTGAATCCCCACTGTGCTCGTGGGGATGTAATGAGGAGGAGACTATTGACCACTGCACTACGAGGTGTGTTAAACTGAAACAGGTTTTCTGCACTCTTGAGAAATGGGGATTTCGTATGCCAGTGGTTAATTCTTTATTGGAGTTAATGAGGGAGATCTTTAACACGATTGATAAGAATCTGTGTATGGGCAGATTGTACTGCTATGTTGTTTATCAACTATGGCGTGCAAGAAATTACTTGAAGCATACCAGAACTCGTTGATCTCCTGCTATGATTGCTACCACGGTGTTGTCGCTACTACCGAGGACGTATAGTTCGCCTATTCTGGAGCAATGGGTACCAACCAGCCCTTGGGGTTGCCTTCCCATAAACTTTGGTGCCCTCCCCCTCCAGGGTGGTTGAAATTCAATGTGGACGCTTCCTTGAGACCTTCTAATCATGTTGGTTTGGGTATTATTGACCGAAATCATGTTGGTGCAGTTATTTTTGTTGCTGGAAGGTGCTGTGAACATTGTGATGCAATGTATGCAGAGATTATGGCGGCTTAAGCTATTGTTGGAGGGATGGATGCTTGAGCTTGAAGGAATCATCATAGAGGGAGACTGCACTAATGCCATTAGATGGATGCATAATTTGGATGATCGTCAGAATAAAGTCCATTACTACATTGATGGACCGGATCTTTCTTTCTTAATGGAGTTTAAATAGGTACTTTTTCAGTTTATACCCAGACAAAGTAACCGGCCGGCTGACTTCTGTGCTCGGCTTGCTCTTGATGGTAGTTTTCTTTTCCATGATGTAAATGATAGAGAATTCCCCTCGACTCAGTTGTCTTTGTTGAGGGAGGATAGTGATAGGGTATAGAGAATTTTTCCTTTGATTGTTAATTGTAACTAGTTTTCGTTTATTATTAATGCAAATGCAGATATTCAGCTCTTGCTCTCCCCCTCTCTCTCTCTCTCTCTCAATCTCTCTCTCTATCTCTTTCTCTATCTCCCTCTCTCTCTCACTCTCTCTCTCCCTCTCTCTCTCTCTCTCACTCTCTCTCTCACTCTCTCTCCCTCTCTCTTTTGCTCTTTCTATCTCTCTCTTGCTCTCTTTCTCTCTCTCTTTCTCTCCCTCTCTCTTTCCCTCTCACTCACTCTCTCTCTCTCGCTCTCTCTCTCTCTCTCTCTCTCTCTCTCGCTTGCTCTCTCTCTCTCTTGCTCTCCCTCTCTCTCTTGCTCTCTCTTTCTTTCTCTCTCTCTCCCTCTCTCTCTTGCTCTCCATCTCTCTCTTTTTCTCTCACCATCTCTCTAGCCCTCTCTCTCTCTCTTGTTGTCTCTTGCCTTCTCTCTCTCTTGCTCTCTCTCTCTCTCCTTCTCTCCCTCTCTCTCTCTCCCCCTCTCTCTAGCAATCTCTCTCTTATTCTCTCTTGCTTTCTCTCTCTCTCTATGTCTCTCTCTCTCTCTTGCTCTCTCTTGCTTTCCCTCTCTCTGTTTCTTGCTCTCTCTCTCTCTCTCTCTCTCTCTCTCACTCTCTTCTTGCTCTCTTTATCTATCTTTCCCTCTCTCTAGCCTTCTCTCTCTCTTATTGTAACTTGCTCTCGCTTTCTCTCTCGTTCTCCCTCTTCCTCTCTCTCTCTACCTCTCTCTCTTGCCCTTTCTCTCCTTCTTGCTCTCTTTCTCTTTCTTTCTCTCTCTCTCCCTCCCTCTCTCTCGCTCCCTCTCTCTATCTCTCTCTCCCTCTCTCTCTCTCTTCTTTCTCTCTCCCTCTCTCTCTCTTCTTTCTCTCTCCCTCTCTCTCTCCCTCTCTCTCTCTCTCTCTCTTTATCTCTCTCTCTCTCATTCTCCCTCTCTCTCTCCCTCTCTCTCTCTCTCAATCTCTCTCTCTCTCTCTCTGATTCATAAATTCAAGGTGTCCAAGGCTGCTAGGGGTTTCTTTGCCTTGAAAGTGGACATGGAACAAGCATACGACAAGATGAGCTGAGGACATTGGAGATTGTGTTAAGTCGTATGGGTGTTCCCTCGAGGTTCTGTGCGTGGGTGCTTAGCTGTGTGATGTGTTTGAAGTTCTCTATTCTCTTCAATGGAAAACTTTCGAATTTGATCACTATTGAGTGTGGTTTTCGGCAGGGGTGCCCGCTCTTACCCTACCTGTTTATCCCATGCTCCGAGCTGTTGCCTGCCCATTTCAAGCAGAATTTTAGGGAGATGGGGGTTCCCATTTGTTTGGGGGGGACCTCCTGTCTCCCACTTCCTTTATGCTGAAAATGTTCTCTATTTTGCAAGTGCATCCTTGGTGAATATTCAAAAAATTGTTTCCATCCTGATTGATTATTATTCGTGGACGGGACAAAGGGTCAACCAGATGAAATCGACGGTCTTATTCAGCAAATGGACCCCTACGATGGCTAAATCCCGATTGGCTAAGCTCCTTGGCTGCTGCAAAGTTAATGAGTTGGAATACCTGGCGCTTAAACTTACTATGAGAAGACTCACTAGACTGGATTTTGCACCGCTGGTCTAGAGAGTGCGGGACCATACGCTAAGCTGGGGAATCATGTATATCTCTATGGCTGGGCTGGTGACATTGATTAACTCGGTTTTGTTGACGTCCTCTATTTTTCTGATGACTCATACTATCATCCCTAAGGCAGTTCTTAATGACATTGAAAAGCTTTGTCGGAACTTTTTTTGGGACAAGGACTCTGACCACAGGGGCTTGCACTATGTCTCTTGGGATGATGTGGCTCGGCCAACATGTCAAGGCGGACTCGGTTTCCATGCCAGTGCCAAGTGGATCTGGGCACTCCGGGCACGCATTGCCTAGAATGCCATTGGGAATCTGACGTGGCTGATCCAAAGTTGTCTAAGCCACAAGTACAATGATGATTTGGGGGCTTCTGGATCCCTGAGAGGTCTCTCGAATTGTTGGAAGGTGATATGTGACGGAGCTAGATGCTTGAGCTATTTGATTCGCTGGAGGATCAGGAACGGTCAAAATATTGATGTGCTGAATGATATTTGGTTGTGGGATAGAGCCTTTTCCTATTGGCCCATGTAAAAGTGGAGTGGACTTGCTTTCCTAGTTAGCAGGCATCACAAAGGTGGTCTTTTAAAAACTTGAGTTTGGGGACACCTCTAACTAGGTCTTTTTGGATCACTTTCCTAAGGATTTTCATACTTGCATAACATAATCTTTAGTGCCATAACCATGAATTATCAACAATAATTTTAAGCAAAATGATGCAGCACATTCTATGTTATTTAAATCAAGCATGTACACATTGTTGATCCTCTTTCCTTGCAAAATAGTGTTGTTACTTAAACTTACAATATATGAATTTGCAAAGAATTGTACGATGAAGCCCTTGTCACAGAGTTGATTGATGCTGAGCAGGTTGTACTTTAATCCATCTACAAGCAAAACATTTTCAATCATAAGGTTCTTGGAATTACCAATTATACCTGATCCTACCATCTTCATGGTGGTATCGTCTCCAAGAGTAACCTTGCCTCCAGTCCTAGACTCCAACAAAACAAATTGATTGGCATCACCAGTCATATGTCGAGAGCATCCGCTGTCCAGGTTCCACATACTCTCATGAGGCTTTTTGTGAGAGCCCACCAACAAAATCATCAAATGTTAGATATAGGAACCCAAACAGGTTTGAGTCTCTTCTTATGAAAAGTAGAATGCAATGCATGTGTGGTATGATGTAAATCATGCTACTTGGGTCTCCACATCTAATGTGTACTATGGTGAACAGCGCAAGTGTGTGAGATGTGTCCTAGCATGCCACATGAAAAGCATCTAACACCTGGAAAAGGATTTCTTAGATGATTTGAGTTATAATGCCTCTTCCTAGGTTTTGGCTTTTGATCAATTGTTGGTGTCATCCGATTTCTCTTAAGTGAATCCAGTTCATCTTTAATCCTCAAGTTTGTACTTTTTAATACATCATTCTCAACCCTCAAATTTTTCTCCATTTCTTTAGATTTCTTAAAATCAGATTCAAGTCAGGTTTGTGAAGTTTTTGGTGAATCATGCTCTTCAATTAATTCACAATGTTTTCTATTTAACTCATCAAATTCATCAAGTAGAGCCATATAATTTGAATCAATTGTTGAGTGATCTTTAGTCAAAATTTCATGCTCTTTTTGTATATTCAAAAATTCCAATTTCAAGCTAGCATGTGTTTTCTTAAGTTTCCTATATGATGCATGAATTTTTTCAGAAACTTTAAGGAGTTGATCGTAAGAAAGTTCACATACCTCTTTTTGATCAAGATGATCGTCTGCCATTAAGCACAAGTTTGTTGTTTCATCTTCTAGTTCAGTCTATGATGAATCAGATGCAAAATCCGCCCAAAATGCCTTTTGAAGTCTCCTTTGTCCTTTCTAAACTTTAATTTCTCCTCTCTCTTTTCCTTGCTTGTTTGTGTCTTAAGTGTAGGGCAATCAGCTTTCACGTGTTCGGGCTTCCTGCATTCATAACAAACCACATCAGAAGATCCTTTAGAATATTTATTATCCTTATCTTTTCTCCAATTTTGATGATGCTTTTGTTTCTTCCTTAGAAAGCTTTTGAATTGCCTTGGGATTAAGGCAAAGTCATCGCTTTCAGACACAGAAGAGTCAGAGTCCGATTCGTTGGCCTTCAGTGCCACTGTTTTCTCCATTCTTTTCTCATCTACATTAAGATTTCTTTGATTCACCCCTTGCTCTTAAGCAATGAGTGAGCCAAGTAAGTTATCAATCGAATATGTGTTTAAATCCTTATATTTAGTGATTGCAGTGATTTTAGCATCAAAATAAGAAGACAAACATCTCAAAATCTTATTTAATTTTTCATAATTTGAAAGTTCTCTTCCTAAGGCATGCAAAGAAGTTTCAATTTGAGTAAACCTTGTATATATTTCAGAAACAGATTTAGAAGGTTTCATACGAAAGATTTCGTAATCATGCAAGAGAATATTCAAACAAGATTGTTTCACTTCATTGTCTCCCTCTCTCTCTCTCTTGCTCTCCCTTGCTCTCCATCTCTCTCCCTCTCTCTCTTGCTCTCTCTATCTTTCTCTCTCCTCTCTCTCCATCTCTCTCTCTTCTTGCTCTTTCTCTATCTCTCTCTCTCTTCTTGCTCTCTCTCTCTATCCCTTTCTCTCCCTCTGTCCCTCTCTCTCTTCTCTCTCTCTCTCTCTCTCTCTCTCTCTCTTGTTCTCTTCTCTCTTGCTATCTCTCTCTTCTTATCTCTTGCCCTCTCTTTCTTGCTCTCCCTCTCTCTCTTTCTCTCTCTCTCTCACTCTCTCTCTCTCTTTCTTTCTCTCTCACCCTCTCTCTAGCCCTCTCTCTCTCTCTTGTTCTTTCATCGTCTCTCACTCTCTCACTCTCCCTCTCCCTCTCTCTCCCTCTCTCTCTCTCCCTCTCACTCTCTCTCTCTTGCTCTCTTTCTCGTTCTCTCTCTCTCTCTCTGTCTCACACTCTCTCTAGCCCTCTCTCTCTTGTTCTCTCTTGCTCTCTCTCTCCCACTCAGTCTCCCTCTCCCTCTCTCACCCTTTCACTCTCTCTCTCTTGCTCTCTCTCTCTCTTATTCTCTTTCTCGTTCTCTCTCTCTCTTGCTCTCTTTTGCTCTCCCTCTCTCTAGCCCTCTCTCTCTCTTATTCTCTCTCTAGATCTCTCGCTCTATCGCTCTCGCTTGCCCTCTCTCTCTCTCCCTTCCTCCCTCTCTCTCTCTCTCTCTTGTTCTCGCTCTCTCTCTCTCTCCCTCTCTATGTCTCCCTCTCTATCTTTCCCTCTCTCTCTCTCTCTTCCTGCTCTCTCTCTCCCTCTCACCCTCTCTCTAGCCCTCTCTCTCTCTTATTCTAACTTGCTCTTGCTTTCTCTCTCTCTCTCTCGCTCACCCTTGCTCTCCCTCTCTCTCTATCTTGCTCTATTTCTCGTTCTCTCTCTCTTACTCTCTTTTACTCTCCCTCTATCTAGCCCTCTCTCTCTCTTATTCTCTATCTCTCTCTAGCTCTCTCTCTTACTCTATCTTGCTCTCCCTCTCTCTCTTGCTTGCTCTCTCTCACTCTCTCTCTCTCAATCTCTCTCTCTCTCACCCTCTCTCTAGCCCTCTCTCTCTCTCTCTAATTCTAACTTGCTCTTGCTTTCTCTCTCGCTCTCACTCTCTCTCTCTCTCTCTTGCTCTCCCTTGCTCTCCCTCTCTCTCTTGCTCTCCCTTGCTCTCCCTCTCTCTCTCCCCCTCTCTCTCTCTTTCTAGCTCCCTCTCTCTCTCACAATCCCTCTCTCTCTCTCTCTCTCTCTCTCTCTCTCTCTCTCTCTCTCTCCTTCTCCCTCTCTTTCTCTCTCTCCCCCTCTCTATCTCTCTCTCCCTTCCTCCCTCTCTCTCTCTCTCTTGTTCTCGTTCTCTCTCTCTCCCTCTCTATGTCTCCCTCTCTATCTCTCTTCTTTCTCTCTATCTGTCTCTCTCTCACCCTATCTGTAGCCCTTTCTCTCTTATTCTAACTTGCTCCCACTCTCTCTCTCTCTCTCTCTCTCTCTCGCTCGCTCGCTCTCTCTCTCTCTCTTGCTCTCCCTCTCTCTTTCTCCCTCTCTCTCTCTTGCTAGCTCTCTCTCTCTCTCCCTGTCTCTCACTCTCTTACTCTCCCTCTCTCTCTCTCTCTCCCTCTCTCTCTCTCCCTCCCTCTCTCTAGCCTTCTATCTCTCTCTCTCTCCCTCTTTCTCTCCCGCTCCTTCACTCTCTCTCTCTTGCTCTCTATTGCACAGCCTCTCTCTCCATCTCTCTTGCTTGCTCTCTCTCTCTATCTCCCTATCTCTCTCTCCCTCTCTCTCCCTCTCTTCCTCTCTTCTTGCTCTTTCTCTCTCACCCTCTCTCTTGCTCTCCCTTGCTCTCCCTCTCTCTCTCTTGCTCGCTCTCTCTCTCAATCTCTCTGTCTCTATCTCATGCTCTCTCTCACACTCTTGCTCTCTCTCTCTCTCCCTCTCTCTCTTGCACTCTCTCCATCTCCCTCTCTCTACCCCCTCTCTCTCTCTCTCTCTCTCTCTCTCTCTCTCTCTCTCGTTCTCTCGTACTCACTCAGGTCACTTCTCAATCGAATCAGTGTATTATTGGGACCTTGAGAAGGTCAAGTAAATTTCTTTGGGACATAGCTGTGGTTTATGCTGATAACGACTGGTATGTCCGAAGACAACTTTGGGAGGACATCTCCAGCCACCATACGACTGGCTTGCCTCTTGTGGTTGGGGGCGATTTCAACTGTATATTGGCATAAGGAGAGAAGAAGGGTGGAAGGCCATTTTCTTACTCTCAATCGGCTAGTGAGATGGGGGATTTCATGGTTGCAAATGACTTGGTTGATCCTGGCTTCTCCGGCCATGCATTCACCTGGACAGATAATAAAATGCACGGAGTCGTATCTACTCTCAGTTGGACAGGTTTTTGGTTAACTCGTCCATTCTTGACGATTATCAGGGATTAAAGGTTAAGAACCTCACTAGGCTGGCTTTGGATCACTGCCCCATCCTTTGCTCAATCCAGGAGGGAGGAAGGAAGACCTATTCGCATTGGATCAAGTTTGAGGATGTTTGGACGACTTTTCCTAGAGCCTGGCAACTTGTGCAGGATAAATGGAAGGTGCAAGATACAGGAACTTAAGCATCCAAGCTGCAGAAAAAATGTCAAAGATCCATGAAGGCTCTATTCTTTTGGAGCAAAAACAAAATAAAAAGGCTAAATTAGTTAAAGGAGGAGTTAGATGGGGAAATTAGAATTCTGCAGGAACTTGAATGCTCGCCTGCTGGGCTCTCTAAGGCTCAAACCGAATCTTTGAGGTATAAGGTGCAGCTGTTGAAATCCACCTTGGCTAGAATTATGACATGGTGGAGTCAGCGAGCTAAGGTGCGTTGGATTGAGGAAGGGGATGGGAATACCCGTTTCTTTCGCACTATGGCATCGGCCAGGCTGCGGTCCAATTTCATTGAGCAACTGAATTACCCGAACGGGCAGCCGGCTACGAAGCAAACAGAAATTCTGAGACTGGTCTACGGTTTCTTTGCGCAGAAATGGAACGAAAACCCAATTACCGAAGCTGGATGGCCCTCATTGAATTCTCAGCTAGCTTGCAAAGATCGGTTTGCTGGGCTGTTGGTTGGGGAGGTAACCCATGATGAAATTTGGCTTGCGGTCAGGTCTTTGGGGTCGAACCGTGCACTAGGAAGGATGGTGTAATGGCTTCTTTCTTCAAGGCGTTTTGGGACATTATCGGCGAACAAGTGAACCTGGCATGTCTGGAGTTCTTCTCAATAGGGCAGATGGAGCCGATGTGGAAGGAGACGGTGGTGGTTCTCTTGCCTAAAACTAATAATTTGAATCACCCATCCAATTTCAGGCCGATTAGTTTGTGATAAATAATCTACAAAATTGTTGTCAAGGTCCTAGTCAACCGCATCAAAGGCATTTTACCCACCGGCATTTCTGAGGAACAGGCAGCGTTGGTGCATGGGATGTCGATCTCCGACCACTATTTGCTGGGGCAGGAGATTATGAACAAGTTCAAGGTCTGCAAATCTTCTAAGGGATGGATGGCTATGAAAGCAGATATGGAACAAGCCTATGACAAAATGAGCTGGAGAACTCTGGAATTGGTACTGTTGAAGATGGGCTTCCCTCAAAGGTTTCAATTGTTGGTGCTAAGTTATGTGTTAGCGCCTCGCTTTACTATCCTGGTGAATGGTATGCTCACGGAAGAGATTACAGCTGGTTGTGGATTCCGACAAGGCTGCCCGCTATCTCCTCACCTTTTCATTCTGTGTTCGGAGCTTCTGTCAATGCATTTTTGACAAAACTACCAAGAGCTTGGAGTGCAGATCGGGGGGGGGGGGGGCCTCTTGTGCCCCACCTTCTTAAGGCTAATGATGCTTTATTTTTTGCAGGTGCCACCATCCCCAACGTAAGGAAGTTTTTGACCATTCTTGAGGACTATTGCAGGTGGACGGGGCAGCGGATCAACAAAAATAAATTGGCAATCCTGTTCAGCAGACTTGTGCCCTCTTCTTGTAAACATCGCCTCGCTAGGCTTGCTGGTTGCCGCAAGGTTGATGAAATGGAATATCTTGGGTTGAAATTGGTGATGCGAAGATTGACGAAGGCAGACTTTGGCCCCCTCCTGCAGAGATTGCATAGACACACGCTAGCATGGGGGATGCAGCATCTATTGTTAGCGGGAAGAATTACATTGATAAACTCAGTATTACTCCCGTTATCGGTATTCGCGGTGACCCATACGCTTGTTCCCCGGGGCGTTCTTGCTAAGGTGGAAAGAATATGTAGTCGATTCTTGTGGGACAGAGACTCAAAACACAAAAGCCTGCACTATGCTGCTTGGGGAAGCCTCACCCGGCTGAGGCACCTGGGCGGTCTCGGCTTCCATGCCAGCCGCAACTAGGATGGTCCATTGCGGGCCAGAATTGCTTAGGATTTCTTAGTTAAGCCCCAGAATTTATTTCAAAGGTGTATGAGGCATAAGTACGGGGCATGGCCTTGGCAGCAGGACCATAAATCAGGAGACTCTAGTGGATGGAAGATTATTTGCAATGGGTCTAACAGTTTGATTAACTGCGTTCATTGGAAGGTGTGTAATGGTGTTGATGTTGATGTAGTTAATCACGTGTGGATCTTGGATATTGTTATTTCGTCTTAGCCCACATTCTGCAATATCGAGAGCATTGATTGTTGTTCAGTGGGGGACTTCATCACGCCTGAGTTGAGTTGGAATCGGGCGAAGCTTGTGCAATGTTTTGGAGAACCCCTTTCCGACAGGATTAGCAAGGTAAAAATCTGGTCGGATATTGACGCAGATACGCTTGAATTAATCAAGTGCCCATTGGGTTCATCGGTTTCAGCCATCTGCTATAATTCATTGTTCCAAGGGGAAGAGGACCCGATGTGCGGAATCTTGAAGACGGGTCTGAGACCCCTTGAGCATGTGTTTTGGTGGAGAGTCTACAAGGATTTGATCCCAACCCATACCTGGCTTCACCAACGTGGCCTTGGAGTTGAGGTGCAGTGCCCGATCGACTGCAATCAGCTTGAAGATCTGGATCACATAACAACCCAGTGCCAACAACTCAGAAACTTACTTCAGCGTTTGGGAGAATGGGGGTTTCTTACTCCCAGGTTTTCATCCCTTGATGAGCTTATGATGGCGATGAAGAATGGAACGAGGGCCAAAGCTCGTTGACCTTTGCTGTACTATGTGGTGGTTTACTATAGCTGGGAAAATCGGAATGCGATCCGTCACGACAAGGCCGCGACCCCCACCATTATGTTGGCCGCAAGGTTTCTGGGATCTACCACGCAATGTCTCTTTTCTCGTAACATGGAGCAACGGTTCACCTGTTAACCCTTTGGATTATTACATTTTTCTTCTTGGTGTCCCCCCCTACAGATTGGTTGGAAATTAATGTTGATTGTGCTCTGCGTAGGAACAACGTCGGTCGGATTGGAATTATCATCGGGATGGCTATAGCAAGCTTGTGGCGGCGGCTGGCTGGAGTATTACACATTGGGACAACACTCAAGTGGATGTTATGGCTGTTTACTACATTGAGAAGCTTCTCCTTGATTGGATGTATGAAGCTGATGGGGTTATAGTTGAGGGGGACAATGTGAGTGTGATGGAGTTCATGCACAAGTGCAAGCAACAAGAACAATGGAAGCTCTGACCTGAGGACGGTGATAAGCTAAACTAGTTAAAGGCTTTCCATAAGGTTTTATTCGTTCACACTTATAGGGAGTACAACAAGGCGGCACATTTTTGCACTCAAAGAGCGATTGAGGATAGTTTTGTTTGGGACATTGGAGATAGGCATAATACATGTATTCCTCAAGAGTTTTTGTTTATCCTTGAGGATGATAGTTGTGGTTTTGCCCCAGGTTAGGGGTTTTTTTTATCTTTATTGGTTTTGTAAGGGATTTTAGATGAATGCAAAACAGAGCCCTGCATTGGGCACCCATACCCATACCCACCCATGTACCCACCCATACCCAATGGATATGGGTGGGTATGGGTATGCTCATAGACTTATGGGTGGGTATGGGTGGGTACTCAATATGGTGGATAAGCCTACTATATTAAAAAAGAGTGAAAATTGAAAAATGCATAAACATTATTTTAAAAGTGAAAATGGCATACAGACTATTCCAAAAGAATTAATGGGCTTGCACATGAAGATATTATGATATATTCTCGATTAGTGTGAGATATGTACTTTTGTATCTTAAAAAAGAGGTCTGTACTTTTATATCTTAATATTTTAGTATTAACTTCATGCAAGAAGGAGTGCACCACGAATGAAGAATTGAAGATGGCATTGCCTACTCAAGAGGCGATCGAGCGCGAGCTCAAGAGCAACAAAGACGATGCCGACGAATTTTATATCACTGATAATGTCACAGGGACATCGAATGTTTGGACCAGATTTGGCATCGTCTGCAACCGCAGTGGTGCCACTTCCATCTTACTCGAGCTAGCAGCATGCAAGGCCTGCAAGAAAACGTTTATGCACAAGAAGACCACCGAAACCAAGATGATGGGTTTGCACAAATGCGTCGTGCAACAATCTGATGTCGGAGCCGCCAAATAGTTCTTTAAGAAGCAAAGCATGGGTATGGGTGGGTACATCATCCTGAAAAATATTATGAGTGGGGGTGGGTGGGCGAAGCCAGCTCGCACGGAGCGTGGGTACCCAATGGGTACTCGACCAGGACCCTATGTAGGGCTCTGATGCAAAAGCAAAAGTTCAACTCACCCTATCTCTCTCTCGCTCTCTCCCTCACCCTCTCTCTCACCCTCTCTCTAGCATGCTCTCTCTTAATCTCTTTTGCTCTCCCACTCTCTCTCTCTCTCTCCCTCTCTTCTCCCTTTCTCACCCTCCCTCTCTCTCTCTCTTCTTGCTCTCTCACTATCTCTCTCTCTCACCCTCTCTCTAGCCCTCTCTCTCTCTCTTATTCTCTCTTGCTCTCTCTCTCTCTCTCTCTCTCTCTCTCTCTCTCTCTCTCTCTCTCTTTCTCACCCTCTATCACCATCTCTCTCTCTCTTGCTCTCTCTTCCTCTCTACTCTCTCTCTGTCAATCTCTCTCTCTCTCTCTCTTCTTGTTATCTCTTCTCTCTCTCTCTCTCCCTCCCTCCCTCTCTCTTTTGCTCTCTATTACTTTCCCTATCTCTCTCTCTCTCTCTCTCTCTCTCTCTCTCTCTTTCTCTCTCTCTTACACTCTCTCTAGCCCTCTCTCTCTCTCTCTCTTATTCTCTCTTTCTCTCTCTCTCTCTTGCTCTATTTCTCTCTCGCTCTCTCTCTCTCTTGCTCTCTCTTACTCTCCCCCTCTCTCTCCCTCTCTCTCTATTGCTCTCTCTCTCTCTCTCTCTCTCTCTCTCTCTCTCTCTCTCTCTCTCTCTCTCTCTTTCTCTCTCTCTCGCTCTCTCTCAATCTCTCTCTCTCCCTCTCGCTCTCTCTCTCTCTCCCTCTGTCTCCCTCTCTCTATCTCTCCCTCTTTCTTTCTTTCTATCTATCTATCTTTCTATCTCTCTTCTTGCTCTCTCTCTCTCACCCTCTCTCTCTTGTTCTCTCTCTCTTTCTCTCTCTCTCTCTCTATGTCTCACTCTTGCTCTCTCTGTCTCTCTCTCCCTCCCTCTCTCTCTCTCTCTCTCTCTCTCTCTCTCTCTCTCGCACCCTCTCTGTTCTCTCTCTCTCCCTCTTGAGTGCGTCATTTGTTCCCAATTGTTTCTTTCTCTCTCTAGGCGATTGTTGTGAGAGAATCTCTATGTATGGCGGGAGGTGACCGAAGGCAGGGGAGGTGGTGACGGAAATACTGGAGGCGACGAGCGATGACGATCGGGAGTGGAATTTGGAGGTTCAAAGAAGCAAGGAGAGCGATCTCCTGGGAAGATCGTGGGGAATAATACTAAGGGAAAAAATCGAGATGGAGTAAAACCTGGATCGGAGGGAGCTGTTGAAGGCCGTTGGGAGGCTAAGCCTCGCAATCTGGATTTGAAGTTGCAACAACTAATTGTTAAGGTTGGTGGCGGTCAAATGCGGGATGTTACAAACAAGATGGATGGTTCTCCTCTTAGGATGAAGATAGAGCAGATGGTGAACCCAAAAATTAAGATGTCTCTTAATCCGACGTTCATCAGAAGGGATTCTTCGATGGAGGTGGAAGTGATGAAACCAGATCTGGATTTTAGGTTTTATATGGAAGAATTGTTCGATGTGAATGCAGCTATGCCGGTAAGGGATAGCATGATGGAGGCAATTTTGGAATCAGCTGAGGTGAGGAGTGCTATTCTGGAAGATGTAGCAATGGCTGGTTACAATTCTGCACCTGTTGTGGAAGTTGCTGTTGAAGATGCTGATATGAGGTATGTCAATTATGACATTGGGATGTTGGAAGGAGGTGGATCTGCTTCCAATCGTGGTGTTTTTGAGGTAGATCATGTAGGCATGATCGGAGATGAGCTAGATCTTCTAGGAAATTCAATTCCCTGGATGGCACACTAGGTGGTTGTAATAATGACGCTATTGGTTTCGCTAGCGAAAGTATGGAGAAAGGAAAAGGGCTGATGGGGAATAGAAGCTCTCTGTTCTCAAATGGAGATGGTAATGCCTGGAGCCGGCCAGAGCATATCTCGATCTGTAATCCAGAGGAGATAAATGCGATCTCTGTTGATGAGATCTAGATTGATCTTAATCTGGAAGTTATAAAATCTAATTTGTCTATGCTGGAGAGAGCGGAAGTTGGGAAGATTATGGGGAGAAGGGTGTCCTATTTCTTGCTTAAATCAGAGATCCAGCGCTAATGGGGAAGTTTGGAGATTTCCAGTTGACGACCTTGGGATTTAAATGCTTTGTTTGCGTGTTCTCTTCTATTGAAGCTAGGGATGTTGTCCTTTGCAGAGGTCCCTAGTTCATTGGCGGCAACATTGTTGGGCTGGACAGGTGGACGCCTTCCTTCTCCCCGATTTCTATGGAAGGATTATCCTCCCAGGTGTGGATTAGATTGGTTAATCTCCCGCTACAGTATTAGGACGAATGCAATATTGCTAGAATTGCGCCGAGATTTGGAGTTCCTTTATGGATTGATGCACATACTGGATATTGGGGGAGAAGAGAGTATGCCCGGGTTTGTGTATGGATGAACCTTGCCAACAAGCAGCTTGGGGGAGTGTGGGTGAATTGTATGCATGGTAGATTCTACCAAAAAATTGAATATGAGAGGATTGGGCTTCTTTGCTGAGGGTGCTGCAAAGTGGGACATCGGAGAGAGTTGTGTCCATTCAAGGAGGCTGGTCAAGGGGATAGTGGGAACAAAAGAATGGGAGAACAATTAAAATAGAAGGAGGTGGTGGAAGGGAGTAGCTCGGGAATAACAAAGGGTAGCTCAGGGAGGAATGATTTTGATGGGATCAAGAGGGGCAACCCTGTGGTGATTAAAACAGAGAAAAGTTACCATGATAATGCTAGTGGTAACATTGACAGAACTAAAGGGGAGGAGGCACAACAATCTGTAAATGGAGATAAGGCAGTTAGGGAGGATAGTATTCAGGAGGTGGATGACCAATTGGGGCCGTGGATCCAAGTCTCCCCATGACGGAGGAGAAGCTCTCGGGTACAAGGTAAGGCCAATGAGACCAATGCCAATAAACAATGTTGAAGGTCCCCATTCAGGTTGATTTGAACAAGGTTAAGGAATCACAGAGCATGGTGAAACCTACCCGTAAGAAGATCAAGATGGGCTTGAAAAAACCATTGCCAATCACTCCGGAAATTAAGCCAATTTTACCTAAATATAATAGGTATAAAATTGAGGAAGAGCTGAGTCAGCTGGGACCTATTGAGGAGCTTCCTAGGAAAAGGAAGAAGGATGTATTGGATGAAATTAGCTGTGGGGACGCTTCCCCTATAGTTCATTAATGTCATCCATTATTATCTGGAATTGCAGGGGTGCCCAGAAGAAGAAGACAGGGCATTACTTGCAGAGCCTTATTGGAAACAATGAGGTTTGCTTTCTTGGTTTAGTTGAAACTATGATTGAAGAGGTTGACATAATGGATGTCAATAGTCTTGTTCGAGGGGGATGGGAGTATTTCCATCTTGCTGCTCTGGGGAAATCTAGCGGGATGTTAGCTATGTGGAGGATGAACATTGCTCAATTTGAGATTAATGTCACAAATGAACAAGTGTTAATTGGCAAGCTTGTTCTACCCAATCTTCAGGAGTGGATAGTTGCTCTAGTCTATGCTAATAAAGACTACCATACTCGACGTAGTCTGTCAAATCTGATTAGTAATAATGTCAATGGGAGTCTCCCGGTGATTGTTGGGGGAGACTTCAACTGTTGCCTTGATCAGGGGGAGAATAAGGGAGGTCGAAGATACAGGTACTCAGTGGGAGCTCAGGAAATGGATGAATTCATGGTTGATAACGACCTGCATGATTTGGGATTCATGGGGCCCAAATACACTTGGTCTAACAACAAGAGTGGATACAGTAAGGTGTGGGTGAGGCTGGACAGAATTCTTATGAATTTTGAAGGACTCCGTTTAGCTCCAATGGCAAATGTTAAGCATATGTTATGTTTAACGTCGGATCATTGCCCATTACTTTTTAGCTTAAATCCTAATATCCAGAAAACTATGGGGAAGTGGATTAGATTGAAGACATCTGGATGTTGTATCCGAGTATGTGGCGGCTTGTGTGGAAGAACTAGACTAAAGCAGATTATGGGCAGCCTGCTGACGTTCTGAGCAGGAAGTGTCAGAGAACTCTACGGACTCTATTTTTATTGGAGTCGTAATAGGCTGAAGGAGTTGGGGGAGCTCAAGAATTCTTTGGAGGCACGTATTGAGGAGCTTCATACCACTGATTGTAGTCTGATTGGGCTGACGGAAGAAGAAGACTTGGAGCTGCTGCAAAAGGCGATAGAACTGAACAATACGTTGGCATGTATTGCCACTTGGTGGAGACAAAGAGCGAAGGCTAGGTGGATTAATGAAGGGGACACTAAATCACACTTTTTTTCATTCAACTGCATCTGCTCGCAGGAGGGGCAATCGTATTGGAGAAGTGTTGAATTCCGAAGGAGAAAAGGTCACTGAATTGATAGCTATTAAGGATGAATTCATGGCTTTCTTTATGCTCAAGTGGAAGGATAGGAAGATTTGCTTGGACCAATGGCCAGAATTCCAAAGCAGTGATAGAATACCTGAGCTGTTGAGTATAAGCTTAAAGGCAAAGGTTACCGAAGAGGAAATTTGGCAAGCTGTTTTTCGAATGGGGAATAATAGAGCTCCGGGATTGACGGTATTACTTCTTCTGTCCTTAAATTCTATTGGGAAATTATTAAACATGAAGTCGTGCGTGCTATTGTTCATTTTTTCAATACTAACTCCATGTGTGAGAATTGGAAAGCCACCATGGTTATTCTTATCCCAAAGACTGATAATGCTGACCAGCCATCTAAATTTAGACCTATTAGTCTTTGTCATCTTTCTATAAGATTGTGTCTATGATTCTGATTACGCGGCTTCGGCCGATCCTAGGGAGTATTATTGGTGGAGAATAGGGGGAATTTGTACAGGGGAGATCTATTTCAAGGCGTGGGTTGATTGCTCAGGAGGTGATGTGCAAATTCCAATACTCATTCCAGAAAGCTGGGATGATGGCATTAAAGGTAGATATGGAGCAAGCATATGATTGTGTATGGCTTGGGAAACTTTGCAAATATTAATGACAAGAATGGGATTTCCAAATCGTTTCATTCAGTGGGTGATGCAGTGCATAGTCAACCCTCGGTTTACACTGATGATTAATGGGAATAGAACGCCTTGGATTTATGCTAGAAGTGGGCTCAGACAAGGATGCCCGTTATCGCCTTACTTATTTATTCTTTGTTCTGAACTTCTAACCAAATCTTTCAGGCAGAGGGGAGATCAGATTGGGATTCAAATTGTCAAGAATGCTGAGAAAATATCGCACCTGTTGTATGCCGATGATAAACTGGTGTTTGTGGAGGCAAATAGAAGGAATGCCATTCAGATTATGGGGATTTTGGATGATTACTGTATGTGGACTGGACATAAAATCAATAGTGGGAAATCGACAGTTCTATTTAGTAAGAGATGTCCAAACTAGAGGAAGAGAACGATTGCTAAGTTGATGAGGTTCAGGAAGGTGGAGTCTTTTGAATATCTTGGACTGCCATTGGTAATGAAGAGGCTTGTCACGGCTGACTTCTCCAAAGTATTGAAGATTTCTTATGATAAAATAAATGTGTGGGGGAAGAGGCATCTGTCAATGGCGCGGGCTTTATTAACCAGAACTTCACTCTTGCCTGGTCCAATGTACTTGATGACCCACATATGTGTTCCTAATGGCATTCTTAACGCCATTGAGAGGATGTGTAGGAGGTTCTTATTGTAGAAGGATCCCAACAATAGAGGTATGCTTTATGTTGCATGGCGGGAGTTGTGTCAACTGAGGAATCAGTGGAGACTTGGATTCCACAGTCTTACCTTATGGCAGAGTTCTCTCAGAGCTCAGTTAGCATGGTATATGATTGAGAATCCTAATATGTTATTGTACATAGTGTTGAAATCAAAATATGGGGATGATGTATGGAGCTTTAAACAAGGAAAGAATGTGTCTAACACGTGGAAGGTGATCCAGGATGGAGCTTTGGCACTCCGTCCCATTTTAAGGTGGAAAATTGGAGATGGCCGTTAGGTCAATGTGATGAGAGACGCGTGGATACTTGATCGGAGCATTGCTCGTTGACCTACATTTGTTGATGTAAATGAATTGGAAGATGCCAAGGTATGCAGTTTCATGGATCAATCTTTACAATGGAATAGGACTGCGGTGGAAGAGTGCTTTGGGGATATAATGGCCCAACATATTATGGACATTAATACGAACTGGGAGAAAGGGGGTGATAGTCCTTTTACGAAGATGGGTTTCCCCTAAGATTTCCCTCGTGGGTGCTGAGTTGTATCCGAACCCCAAGTTTTTCTATTCTGGTTAATGGCCAGCTCACGGATGAGATTACGGCCGGTTGCGGATTCCGGCAGGGATGCCCGCTCTCACCTTACTTGTTAATTTTGTGCTCGGAGCTTCTATCGCACTTTCACCAAAGATTTCATGATCTGGGAGTACAAATCAGGGCAGGGGGACCTACTGTCTCCCATCTCCTTTATGCTGACGATATTTTATTTTTTGCAAGTGCTACTATTCCTAATGTTAAGAAATGCTTGTCTATCTTGGAAGACTACTGTGCTTGGATTGGGAAGAGGATCAACAAGAATAAATCTGCAATCCTATTCAGCAGATCCACCTCCTCCTCCACTAAAGATCGCCTTGCCAGGCTCGCTGATTGTCGCAAGGTTGAGGAGATGGAATATCTTGGGATTAAATTTGTGCTAAGAAGGCTGAAGAAGGCATTCTTTCGCCATCTCCTACAGAAAATTCGTGCTCTCACTCTTGCTTGGGGGATTAGGCATTTATCATTGGTGGGCCAGATCAATATGATTAACTCAGTTTTGCTTCCTCTATCTGTGTACGTGATCTCTCATACAGTGGTGCCTAGAGGTGTTCTTACTGAGGTGGAGAAGATCTGTCGCAGCTTTCAATGGGATAAGGACCAAAACCATAAAATTTTATGCTACGCTTCGTGGGAGAACCTCACTAAACCAAGGCAAGTAGGGGGTCTCAGTTTTCATGCCACATTCAGCTGGACTGGTCCGTTGCGAGCTAGGATCACTTGGGACTTTCTAAATAAGCCTCTAACCCTACTCATTAGATGTTTGAGACACAAGTACGGGGAGTGTCCTTGGTTGCAATAACAATGTCGTGGTGATTCTATTGGCTGGAGGGTGATCTATAGTGGGGCGAATAGCCTGGCCAACTATGTCCGCTGGAGGGTTTGTAACGACTTGGATGTTGACGTGGTCAATCATGTGTGGATCTTCGATATGGCCATTGCTCTATGGTCTACCTTCTGCAATATTAAAGCCGTTGATGGCTATATGGTGGAAGAGTTTCTCATGGTTGAGAAGAGATGGAATAGACCCAAATTGTTGCAGTGTTTAGGAATTTCCTTGGCGGACAAAATCTGTGACATCAATATCTGGACTAACCTTATTAACGATTCCATAGAACTTATCAAATGCCCACTTGGCTCCTCCATTTCGTCCGTCTGCTACAACTTCTCGTTTCAGGGAGAGGAGGTTCCAATTTGCACTATCATGAAGCTAGGATTGAGACCACGTGAACGTATCTTTTGGTGGAGGGCTTACAAAGATTTAATCCCAACCTGCACATGGCTGCATCGATGTGGGCTTTGTGCGGATGTAATATGCCCGGTTGGCTGTCTTCACCATGAGGACCTAGACCACATCACAACCCAATGTTGCAGCTCCGTGATGTGTTGCATTGCTTGGACGGCTGGGGCTTCCCCACTCCAAGTTGCCTTGAAGAACTGTATCAAAGCCAAAGATCACTGGGGCCTGTTATAATGCGGTGCTGTCTTTCATTACTGGGGTAATAGGAATGCAATTAAGCACGGTAAGGCCAGGAGCACTCATACGGCATTAGCCATCAACATACTCGAATCCATCACTTCCACTTTTTTTTCAAAATGCCTGGAGCAACAGTTCACACTTCAATCCCCCGGATTGGTTTCTTCTTTGTCGTGGTATTCCCCCCTTCGGGTTGGCTGAAAATTAATGTGGATGGGGCTTTGGTTAGGTCCAATGCTGGTGGGATCGATATTGTCATCCGGGATTGTCAAAGACACTTGGTGGAGGTTGCCGGCTATAGTATCACTCATTGGGACAGTACACAGGTTGAGTTGATGGCCTTTCACTATATCAAGAAGCTCCTCTTGGATTGGGTGTTTGAGGTTAATGGGGTCATTATTGAAGGGGACAACACAAGCGTGGTGCAATATATGCAGAAGTTCAAGGAACGGGAACTATGGAAACTTTGGCTAGAGGATGGTGATAAGTTTGTCTGGCTGAACTAATTTCACAAGGTCCTTTTTGTTCATACTTATAGAGAGTTCAAAAGGACAGCTCATTTTTGATCTCAAAGAGCGATTAAAGAAACTTTATTTTGGGACATAGGTGACGCGGCCAATATATGTATTCCTCATGATTTTTTGATCATTCTTGAGGATGATGGTTATTATTTTGCCCCTACCTACAGGATCTTTGGTTTCCTTTTTGGCTTCCCTTTGATGAATTGGTTTTTGATGAATGCAAATGCAAATTTTAGCTCTCTCTCCCTCTCTCTACCTCTCTCTCTCTCTCCCTCTCTCTCTCCTATTCTCACTTTCTCTCCCTCTCTCTTGCTCTCTCTCTCTCTCATCCTCTCTCTCTCTCACCCTCTCTCACTATCTCTCTTTAGCTCTATCTCTCTCTCTCTTGCTCTCTCTCACTCTCTCACTATCTCTGAGCTTGCTCTCACTTGCTCTCTCTGTCTCTCTTCCTCTCTCTGCTCCCTCTCCTCTCCTTCTCCTCTCTCTTTTTCACGGGCGATTTTTGGTCCGCTCGTCGGGGTCCGTGAACTTGGGTGGTTTCGGCCGTCTTTGGGGATATGGTTGGGGGTGACCGACGGTTACCCCCTTGTCTTCCTTCTCAGAGCGGAGGTGGGAGGAGTTCTACGGAGGGAAGGGGTGCGGAGACTAGGTCGAGTCGGCGTGATGGGGGGCGAAGCAATGCTGGGAGCAGATTTGGGGATTTGATCCCGGTTTCTTCTACTGATCTTATGGGAGAGGTGAGATCTCCTTTGTCTAGGTTGAATGGCTCGGTCGAAACTGTGGCGGCCAGGAAGGAGTTGGTTTATGCTAGATCCCCGGTCAAGGCGAAGGGGACGAAGATGGCGAGCTCGGGTCTCACTGCGAATGTCACCAAGGTTGTGGCATCCTCCTCCGCTATGGTGGAGGGAGTTGAAGATGGGCCGAAGGGTCCGCTAGCTGGAAATGGGGGTGATGGACTGGGGGGTCATCTGGTGACTTCCACACATGATGGCATTACCTCAGCTCGTACTAGGGATGGAAGGGAAGCGTCGGAGGTGGTTATAGCTGACCAGGACATGGAGCATCAGGGCACCGGTGTGCCGGGTGCGGGAATGGAAATATTGGGGGGTTCAGAGGCGGAGGAGTTCCTGATGGAGATCAAAGCCATCACTATGATGGGAAATGCTATGGATGTTTCCTGTGTGATCAAGGCTGGAGCTGATGCATTTGTTGCTGGAGGACCGAGGGGACCGCAGAGTGGGATT